>NC_133777.1:5485654-5666003 GCF_003597395.2 Chelonoidis abingdonii
CCCTGATTAGCCTGCCTTGATTGGCTGCAGGTGTTCTAATCAGCCTGTCTGCCTTAATTGGTTCTAGCAGGTTCCTGATTACTCCAGTGCAGCCCCTGC
The DNA here is from genome assembly GCF_003597395.2 of Chelonoidis abingdonii. Taxonomy (NCBI): domain Eukaryota; kingdom Metazoa; phylum Chordata; order Testudines; family Testudinidae; genus Chelonoidis; species Chelonoidis abingdonii. The sequence goes on from NC_133777.1 coordinate 5,485,754, forward strand.
TCTAGTCACTCAGGGAACAGAAAACTATTCAGCCAGTGACCAGTATATTTCTCCTCTACCAGACTCCTGTACCACACTGGTCTGGGTCTGTCACACTATTTTTAAATGCATTTCAACATATTGTGTCGTTTAATTAAAAATACATTTTAGCACCAGAGAAGCCAGATTATCATGTTGCTTGCCAATCTTTTTTTAAAAAGAATTCTGCTCAACATTTTGAATTTATTACAAATTCATTGTTTCTAATAGAATTTTCCCTTCTCTCATCAACGTATTCTGTTTCTCATTTCCCTTCTCTTTTGTTAATCTTTCCAAATAACTTTTAAGTGGTCCTCCATCTATTTAGCTAAATGAATTCATTCCACAGATACTCATTATTTTGAGAATGATTTATGCAAGCACTATTAGCTAGATTGTCCCTTGTTTGAAGGCTTTTCTGCAATCAGAAAAACCCAGATTCGAATTAGTTAGAATTAGATCCAGTAAAAATAATATTACATAAAGCACTCAGGACCTTCTGACTGAATATCTATAATGCTAGCTTAATAGGCATACAGATATAGAGAATCTTTCAAACTATGGGAATGGCCTAATAATCTCATTTTGGCTTCAGAAAAATGGCATTGTCCAACCCTTGAAGTCAAATACAGAACGGTTTTTCTTCAGATTTTTTGACCTTGCTCTTGCAACTCTGAGATGAGGTTGCGAAATCACGTGCATTCAAAGAACGAGGCACAAACTCCGCTACATTGGTTGATTTGCTATCTGGATTTCACAGGACAAAACCAATCTACTGGCACCCAGCACATTTAGAAGACTTAAGAAAATACTCCTTTTGTAACTGGTGTAGTAGTAGAGGACATGTGGTATAGTGGTAAGAACAGGGGATTGGGAATCAGAATGGTTGGGTCCAGTCCTCAGCTTGCTGTATGACCTTAGGGAAGTCAGTTTGATTCTTATCTGATCATGGTGTTAGTTCTGGTTTAAACTATTGTAACACAGCAGAACTCAGCCGTGTGTGCCTTAGCCTATTGGTCTGCATAGATTTCTTCTTACTTTAAAATCTGCAGGGTTGTTGTGAAGCTCAGATGATGTTTAATAGCTTTGGATGAAAGGTGTTGGGCAAGGTCACAGCAGGAAAGCTAAATATGTTTTTTCCTTAAGGAAAATCCCAGATTCAATTGATAATTCTGTTAGGCTAGAACTTTATATCTTTATCTTTAAAAAGGGAAACATACTTCTAAGCAAGCTTTAATTCCAAATAACTACAGTATATTGCAAGAGATGGGTTTAAGTGACCTCAAGCAATATGTTGATGTAGTTGTAGGAATAGAAGGCTGGATCCTTGGCTGTTGCAAATCAGCTCCCCGCCACCCCCTAGTTATGCCAGTTTCCACCAGCTGAGCTTCTAGCCCAATATTTTTGCTGACAACTGTATCAAGTGCTGACTGCTTTGTTCCCCTGTGGCGGTTTATTTTCCACAGGGTGGAGCCTGGTGCCACTGTCTTCTTTACATTCATGCATCTCAAACACCAGCAAGGACAGAATCCACCCACACTCTCTCTTAGAACAATGCAGCTTTTGCAGAGGTGCTTGTGTACACTAGCGGTAGTGCTATATATGTTTTGCATCCTTGCTCTGCATTGCACACATACTGAAACTTACTTGCATGAATGCCAGCCTGTGACTGTTTAAGACCAACTAAGAACATTACACATCTCATTGAGTTCAACCATGATCTTGCAAGCCAAGTGCCCGTCCATTTTATACATGTGTATCCTAAATTCAGTATCAATCTGTACAAGCCTAGCAGTTCACTAATGAAACACCAGAAGCCAGCCTCAGCTCTGAGTTGCACAGCTGTAAATCTCTAGTGATTTGACTGTAGTCAACAGTTACAGTGGGGGTAAATCTGGAGTAAATGAAGGGAGAATTTGGCCTACTCATTCTCCCTACTGTGTGTGGATTAAAGTCTGAGGAAGCAAACAGGTTTGCCACATCACCAAAAGATCTCTTTATATCAGCTACTGACTCTGGTACTTATCCTGCTCCCTTTTTGAGTCAAAGGCAAAAATCCCTTTTGGATCAAGATTGGGTCCATTATTCACAAGGTTTATTCAGCTCCTCCAGGGACACATAATAGTACATAACCATTACCATTGGTATATACAGTTTATTAGTCTTTCAGTAAGATGAGGTTAAAACCTTTAAAATGACAAACTCAAAACAAGCTCTGTCTGGCTATGGAAATGATTTCTAAAGGCTTGGGGTAGTGATCTGACAAGCAGTGCCTGCCTGGCAAAGGACAGGCGGAAGCTGTCTGGTCTGTGGGCAGCTGCTTGGGGAATACCTCTGAAGATGGATTTGTGAGTTGTCGGAGCTGGCACTCATGCTTTCACAGAAGATGCACTTAAAGAAAAAGTCAATGAAATGGAAAAGATTTTCTTGTGGGAGACCATCATGAATAGCTTGAGCTCCTCCATCTCTTTAGAGTGGTCTTCGTTTCTGTTTCCCCTTTAGTAAACCTCTTTGGCTTCAGGGGAGGCCGGTTTCTTGCACAAAAAGCACAGGGTAATTTACAACAGGAAAATCGTTTGTTTAGGCTAGCAGCATCCAAATCAAATGCAACGCTTCCCTTCGAGGGGGTTGTTTGTTTGCCCTAATCCGCTTGTAAAAATGTGGGGAAACTCCAAGTGCAATCTCTTTCTGGCAGAGTTCATGGTTAGTTTACAGACCGTGTTTGCTCAATAATAAAGTCACCCCATGCTGTTAATCACAACCTGCAAATGCCTAATAAAACAGCCCTTGAAAAGCAGGCCTGTGTGTAAAAAAAACCAGCTCTTGCTCTCTCCATTCCAGGTCACTCATTCTGCTTTGAAGCCTTCCTGACCTCCCTTTTCAATCAATCCCCAGTTGTTAACCGTGAAGAACAGCACTGGGAACTGCATTTGCGAATTGAATGGGGTGGTCTATAATGAACTCATCCTTTAAAAGATTCCAGCTGAGGGGAGTGCATCAGGCTAAGATCTTTTTATTTCTCCTGCCCCTCCCCCCACTTTACATCTATCTGTTATTAATGCAATTTGAAATAACTCAAAAGAATAGAACTTCCTAGGCAGAGTGTATAAGGGACAGTGCCTCTAACAACTTTTTATCTGTTTATTCTGAGCCCTGGAAGCTAAGGCCCTGGGGAAGATTAGCTACTTAGCTAAAAGCACTGCAATTTATTAAAATGCCCAGTCCTCCAACTTCAGTTTATATATTTATTTCTTTAAAAACATTTTACTGAATTAATTCCCATCTTGGTAGGATAGCGGCAAAACACGGGGCTGTGAATTCCTTGCAGCTATTTAAATTACAGGATTATTTTTTAAAATAAAATACAAACCTCCCCAATCACCCTCTCTATGCCATGAAATGAATCAGGAAGCATCTTTATGGAAACTCAGACACTGATTAAAAACATGACGTGACCGAATGACCTCCTTCGGGGAGAAGATGCAGTGTTATGGTGCACAGATCTCAAGCCCAGAGTGCCAGGAAAGTAAAAAATCCCAAAAGCCAGAGTGCTGGAAATATCTCATATGAGTAGCAGTAAGTAATATAAGGAACGAGGCTAGCTTGATATAATTATAGCATGATTAATACGACTTTCTCTTGTCTCCTCTCCAGAAATGTGCTTGGCTTTCCATGTACGGGGCCTGATTTTTCCTCTCCCTCGCACTGGTTCCGAGTGGGAGTAACTGTTTCGAAGTCAACCGAGTTACACGCCCGCGAGACAGGCCTAAGTCGGAGGAAAGGGACCCCAGGCTGGAGCCGTACGAGGCGCTGGGCATCCCCCGGCTGAGGACCGGGCAGGAGCGCGGGGGAGCCCCGCTTGCCCCCCGAACCGCGCTCTGACGCCGGCCGCGATGAACTTGGTGACCCGGCCGCCCCGCTGCATCGCCCGCTCCACGTGTTCCGGCGCCGGGGGAACAAAGCGCGGCGGCGAGGCGGGGATGGAGAGACGCGCGGAGTCGGGCGCACGGGGCCGCTAGCCGCACCTGGAGGCGGGCGCCGCCGGGGAAGCAGAGCCCGGGAGAGCCCCGCTCCGCTGGCTCATTCTCTCCCCCCGGCTCCGGCTGGCTGGAAGAGAGACGGTTCCCCCCGCACGCTGCCTGCCATCCCCGCCCCTTTGGGATCCCAGCCCCCGGCTCCCCTCCTCCTTTCTCTCCCCCCCCCCCCCGGCTCAATCCGAAGTTTCCTGTTCGCACGGGCGAAGCTTTGCAAAGAAGCGGTCGGGGCTGGGCTGCTTTCTCCTTGGGATTATTCTTGCACGAGGATCTGCCCGGGAAGATCCCCCCCTGCCTGCACCCCGCTCCCCCCCCATCCATCCACCCCCTTTCGCCGAGGGGCTGCCAGGGAAGAGGGAGAAATCGCTCGCATCTGCCCAGGACCCAGCGCCCCGCCTTCCTCTGCCGCGGCCGGATTTACAAAGGTGCCGTCTCCCCAGGGCGAAGCCCCGCTCCTTCCAGCCGGAGTCCGGGGAAGTGAATTGCTGCCTGGTCTCATGTGAACTGGAGGTCCCGGCTATGCTGCTGGGAAACCAACCAGCCGCGAAACAAAGGTAAGCAGCACCCCCCACCCCCAAAGAGAGGCACCTGCGCCCCCCCCCCCATGAACAAGCCCTGCTGGTCCCCTCCCCGATCCGGCGCTGGTGGATGCTGGCCAGGAAGGCTGAGTCCCCTGTGGTGTGTCTGTCTTGGAGGGTGGGGGTCACTCCTCGGCTCAGGACCCTGACAAAGTTGGCTCCAGCAGGCTGGGGTGGGGATGGGAGCGGGGAAGCCCGTCTGCCCGCTGCTCCAGGTCCATCGCTGGGATTAGTCACACCCCAGCCTGGGGGTGTCTTTAGCCCCCACCGACCCTGCCCGGAGTGAGTTCAGTCGGGGGACTCCATTGCCCCCTTTCTTCTTTTTTCATTGGGGGGAGGCTGAAACCAGGGGCAGCTCAGATCTCCTATAGCCTCTCCCTCTGTCCCCTTCTAGCTTCTTCTTTTTTCTCTCCCCTTCTCTTTTTTCCTGTTCCTTTGTCTATCTATTTGCTTCCCCCTCCTTTTCTCTCTCTTGGATTTACCAGTGCTTGGACCCCCCCACCCCCGAGCGCTTCTCTCATCCAGGTGGAGAGTGCGCCTCACCCTGACCCCAGGGGTCTTCAGCGATGCTCGAGTGACTTTGCCCCCTTGCTCTGCAGGTCCTGGCTGCTATCATGACTGATGGCGAGAGGAGAGAGCCCTTCCAGCCGCTGGCGAGCGACGAAGTCCGGGTGCCCATAGCCTCCCTCCCCAGCCAGGCAGTCCAGCCCGGGGAGGATGAGGATGCGCTCAGCCCTTGCAAGTCGATCCAGGGCAGCCTGGGCTCTGGAGGCTCCTCTGCCCGGGATCCAGCCCAGGAGGATGAGGAACAGGTCCCTTACCCGGCCCTGGCACCCACCGTCTTCTTCTGCCTCAAGCAAACTACGTGGCCACGCAGCTGGTGCCTCAGACTGGTCTGTAACCCATATCCTTTCCCAGGAGAGGCTGCCCCATGCCCAGCTTGGGGCATGGGGTGTCCTGCTGCACGGTGCTGCTGGGTGTTTCCCCTCTGCCCCCGACCCCGAGGGCCATCTGTGTCCAGCACCTGGCGGTAGAGTTTCAGGCAGCGCTGGGGGAGCGCCGTTTGTTTTGTTTTGTTTCTCTGGATGGGTCAGGTTCCACCCTTGGAGTAACTCAGCTAAGTCAGGGATGATTATGGCAGACAGAGAAGCCTGGCAGGCTGCAGTTTTTAAAGCCACTTGGTTTGTGAATCCTTGAGGAAGAGACCTGGTTGGCTCTAGCAGGAGTTGGTTTGAGGAGCAGGTCCTAGCCTCTTTGACCTAGAATTGAATGCAGCTGTTGTTGGAGGTGCACCTTTCAGAGCAAACTGATCCTACACCTTGTGCTAAACGGAGTGGTCTTTGCTACTTCCCAGGGAAAGATGAGCAGCAGTGGCTCGCATCAGCAGTGGGATTTTAGTGTCTTTTCTATTGTTCTGATTATTATTTATTGTACTGCCAGAGAACCCAAAAGCTTCCAGCAGGATCAGCATGTGTGTCCTGGTTAATAGGTCAGGTATGCAGTTAAAGTTCTCCCAGTGCTGCTACTGTGTAGACAGCATTAAAGTATCCTTCATACTATAAAGAAAGCAAGCAAGCCCTGGTAAAATTCAAGAAGAAAAACCATCAAAGAAAACACACCTGGCCTTGTGCACTTTAAGTATTTTCTTGGATGCAAATAGAAAACAAGCATAATAGGGGGAAGCGATTGAAAACTAACTCATTTTAGGACCTGCAAAGAAACAATAAAATCAGAATTCCTTAAACTTTACTTATTTGTCCAGGGGAGTGGAAAAGAGTAAAGTTTAAAGATATCTCCTTATTTGTGTTAAACTGTGGGGAATTTGAGACCAGCAGTAACCCTTTAACTGTTTATATAAGAGATCTGTGAGTGCGTGTGTTACTTCACATTGGAAAATGAAACGTATTAGAATTGGTTTTGAGAAGCTGAGTTCATGCCTGCCTTTTCATTCTAGGTTCTGAAAGCTTCTGTTTGGTTTGTATTCTTTATTTTATTCACAACTAGAAAGTGCAAACAGTCTTTCTAACTCCCCTTTTGTTCCCCAGTTGCACCCCTCCAAATCCATTCTCCCCCACCCCAATTAAAAAAAAAAAGTAACATGTTCTTAGTTGTGACAACTAGAAAATTGAATTTCAGGAAAATGCAAGAGACGTCTTGTATGAAAGCAGAGTTGTTAGTCTGTCTTGATGATCTTCTTCAGAATTGAGCTTTTAGCTTTGCTGCACATGTAAATGTGTCATGTAGGTGTAGCACTGACATTGTGCAGATAATTAATGCTTACATTTCCTTGATATCTGCCAGTAGGTTGCTGTCTGTATCCTGCCATTGCCATTATAAGCAGTATTTATTAATATGGTTATTATTGATTTAGCTTTAGTTAACCAGTATGCAACTGAGATCACTTTTTTTCCTAAGTATCAGCACCAACTCGTATGCTGTCATTTGAAGGAATTACACAATCCTCTTCGGAAAGCTGCTGTAATCCATTATTAAGAGAAATCCTTGGAGAGAAAACCCGTAAACTTTATAACCCTGATTCTCCCCTCACTGAAAGTAGCTTTACTCCAACTTTGAACCAGGGGAGAGCAGAATTGGGCCATGTAGCTATTAAACTAGAGCAGAAAAGTCAAAGTAACAAATTAATGGCTCTTTTCATTGATGATTTAAGCTGCGTAAATATTAAATATACATGATGATTCTACACCAAAAAATGTAATAAAACCAGTGGTCAAGGGTAGCTTTTTATATCTAAGCAGTACAGTGAGCCGAGAGATTCTTCCCCATGTCCCCCGAGTAGGTTATCACCTTTCAATGTTATGAGGAGAAGGGAGGGGAAAAAAGCCCCCTCTTCAGATTCAAGGACTATCTTTATCCTTTATGTTACCTATCAGATTGATAATATCAAAATCCAAAAAATAGCCTCGACAAATTAACCTGCAGCTGTTTAAAAAAAAAAAAGGGGGAGAGAGAGAGAGAGAGAAACCAACATCTGCCTTATGGGAGTGAGTCTTACGTAGCAGTGTTTTCTTTGGAACAGTAACTGCATTCAAGCCATTGTGTAGCATTACTGTACTTTATTCTTCAATGGAGCTTGGGTTTTTTTGTTTTTTGTTGGTTTTTTTTTTTTTTTTTTTTTTGCAACTTTTCTCTAATCTTTCAATTGTATTTACAGGTAACAAAATGCCCTTAGCAAATTATTTGTCTGACATAAATGTAAACTTCGATGGATAATTGTGATATTTGGTTACTAATGAGGCAGATGTAATCAAAACAATGTAAGCCTTATGCTATAGTGGTATTGGCAGGTGAGTTGGTGGCGGGGGGACTGTATTTTAACAGAACAATGTTTACAACATATAAAATGCTAACAAGTATCACTGGTGTAAATCTGTACTGGAATTTCTCTAGTTTTCACTATTTCCAGTTGCTGGCAGTTTCATTCTATGTAGTGAAATTAATCTTTAAATCTTGACTGTAACTTTCTTAAAGACAGAGGGAGGATTAATATTTATTGGTGACCATATCTCTGAAGATATTTGGCTAGTCTTTGTCAAGCACCAACCATAAAAGTTAGTAAAGAGATCTTCATCTTGCCTGTGAAACAATGCTCAGTCCAAATTACTGTACTGAAATCTAAGGACGGCATGCATTTCAAATCACATTCATTTGAAGGTCAAGCAGCTTTGGAAGGAATGCAACCAAAGCATTTTTGTGAAACTTAAAAAGCAGCCAGATGGAAAGACAGACAGATGAGGGGAGTGGATGGGTAGACAGAACAAGGACCAGCACTCGATAAGCACCTGTCTTGGAAAAACTTAGCTTGAAAGAAATCTCCGATTCACAAAGGTGTTTTCTAACCAGTCATGCAATTTATGTGACTCTCCCTGCCTACCAAAGCATGAATCCATAAACCACAATACTGAGCAGCTTTCATTAAAAGTTTCCTTTATTATGAAAAGAAGGGAAGCATCTTTGCATTCATTTAATGGCTAAGTGAGAGTATCTCTGTGGATATGCCATGTCACCTGGGATGCACTATCCCCCATAAGCAAAGGAGTACGTTTCATAATTGTTATGCTTTTCCTTAAAGCAAACATGGTTTTGTTCAATTTGACTTAGTGATTTATTTGTAGGGAGGAAAACTAGGGAAGTCCTTTCCTGGCTAAATTATTTGTTTGTCGATTCTAAATATTTAATGACCCAGGGAATTTATGTGCCCATCCAAGCAGACAGTCCATCTTCTTATCCTCTGTATTTTTAAGTAGTTTGTATTATCATTTGATGAATATATTCTGCTAAGAGTTCTTTGTCCAGGCCTGCAGCTCGCAAACCTGTGTGTGGCTCCCCGCACTACTCAGCAAAGAAATTTCACCAACGTGCCACTGGCCTGTGAGGGATTTATACTCGTCCAGCAATCCACAAAGCAGTTCTTATTAAATTGAAGGCATCTTATTATATTTTAATGGTCATTTCCTCTGCAAATGAACCACTTTCTTCTATTACAGAACAGACCTTTCCTTTCTTGCAGTGCAGGCTTGACGTCCTGTCAAAAGGCCCAGTATAGTGCCCATGAAAGTCAGTGGGAATCCTTCCATTAATATCAAGTGAGCACTCGGTCAAGCACTATATGAACAGTGTATTCTATGTATATATTTGTATCTGTACTGAAAACACCAAATGCTTCTGCAGCTCAAGAAGATTTAGTGAGTCCAAAGTGTGGGTGGGCTTCTGACTTATTGAAACCTTTGCCAGTCTAGCTCAATTTAGCTGTGAAACCAGCCCAACAGCTCTAAGTATTTGTGGATAGCATGGATCTAGGACTTACACCTGCTGTAGGTCATAAGTTATGGGCCAAAAGGATGGCTTGTTTCTGTGGCTTGGGGGGGGGGGGCGGGGGTTACCACAAGGCTTACCAATAGCTAAAAAAAGATTTTGCATGGTTTTCATGTCAGACAGGTGTGCACAGGATCAGTTACGGCAGGGTTCGAAGGTCAGACATTCTGAACATGTCTGGCAGGAGGCATGTGCCCTCTGGAAATGTTTGTGAATTATATAAAAATTTGCGTAATGTATACAGTGCAGTTAATAGATGCCACATTTGTAGGGTTTTTTTTTTCTTTGTTTTTGTCTGTTTCAGTGGTTGCTCTTGATTCTGCAAGTAAACAGCAGCTAGGAAGACCCTACGTAGTTCCCCTGAAAGCTTGAACGTTTATCTGTTAATATATTCTTTGAAGCCTTACGAAATCATGGAACGCAAAAGGCCTGCAAAGGAACTATGTTGTTCCTATATGCAAGACTTAGTCAAACTGTTCTGTGCATTAAAGTTTCACCAAAAGTGGAAGAAACATCCTGACTAGGTTTATGTTTGATTAATAGTGTGTTCCTATATGGTCGCTTTGTCAGGCTGTTGCTTAATAGCATCATTCTTGTCCTATAGTTTAGTAAGTTATGTTTTGAATATAGGAGTAGAGTCCTTTAAAAAAAACTCCAGCATTACCTTTCAAACTCTATTTCAACAATAAATTCATCATATGTGACAGCACAAAGCTAATAAACAGCCTGAAAGTAACTGCTGTGAGTCTAAGCATTGGTTTAAATTTAATCCTTTACTATCAGGTCTAAAGAGTTTTTCCCCTCTGTAATTATTGATTTACTTAGTTTTGCTATTTTAAAATATAATTGGAAGCAAACTTACTTATTTCTCTCAGTACTGGATCTCCTACACAGGATTATTTATAGAGGTCTGTGGGTAGGACTTTGTGTATGGTAGCATGTTCTCTGGTATAGCATTGGGTTTGCTTTTACAATAAATGGCAGCTCTATAGAAATAATCCAAGTTTGCTTTTTAATGTAGATTTTACTACTGGTCCCATTTCGGTAAAAGACATGTTGTCACCTTTGGGCAGTCTGTGGGTATCTCTGCACTCTGTATTTGAGTTTGGATTTCGATTGTTTTGAGCTGTTGGCTGACAAACATGTACAATAGATGGTCCAATTTGTGTTGCTAATTTGCAGTCAACATGGGCAAAGTTAGCGGTGGACAGCGGTTTAATTTGCTGGAATGTGGAACGCTGATTTTATGGCAATCGCTGTTGTGTATGCAACTGAACAGAATACTTGCTGAATCATTGGCTGAAAGAACATTCTGTCACTCAACATATAATCCCCAGTAGTAATTAAATCTGTGAATTTTGACAGAAAACTATCTCAGCTTTGTGGTTCATATGGGTCTGGTGAGATGAGAACAACTTTTGACAACTAAATAGCTACTGTAAAAGGCCCAATTCTGCATTCCTAAATTGACTTTCATCTCACAAGTGACTAGGAGTGTTATCTAAAGTCCAATGAAATCAAATGGACTTCAGCGGGCATTGGGTCAGTCTGTCTAGGTCCATTATCTTCAAATCTGAGCACCCCACTATCTTTAATGTCTTTTTCCCTCACAACACTTGGTTCAAGCCCTAAAAAAGAACACCCGTAGGAGCTTTCCATATAGGCATTGCAGGATCTGGGCCAAAGACTGCAGTGCTTTTCTGCCTGTTACTTCAGAGCATCCTCTAGCATCTAGTTCCTAATGCTACTTGTAGGAGGGATGCAGATCAAATTGCTTCAGGCACTTTGGCTAGATGCTCTGTTTGGTCTATTTTGAGGAAAGAAAAAGTGACGGAATTAAGAACGTAATCAGTTCTGGATGGGGAAAAAGCATGTTTCATTCAACAAGGTTCAGGTCTTTCACTCATGAAAGACTCAAGGCTTGGCCTCTCCCATCCTCACAACAGCAGCCGATTGTTTGGGTTTGTTTAAGAAGTTTGCTGCTAGGCCAAGTTCACAAGTGTTTTCTGACAGATGCCTTGAATTCGTGTTTCTTGGTTCCTTATCCAACTGTTACTATGAACAGTGGTTACTATGGACTCTGTGACATACAACCATATACATACGTTCTTTCTACGTAATTGTTTAGCCTATATGTCACATTTTAGTTGAGTCACGAAGAGAGAGAATTGTCAGTTTCCAGGAGTTTCAGCCCAAACTTCAGTGGCGTGTGCATGTGTGTTTGATTTGTAGAGAATGTTGTATCAGCCTTGTTGGGCCGTTTTGCCTGAGTAACACCTGAATCAGAATTTGCCTGATATAAATATTTACATCTCATTTAAATAAAATATTTAAGGTGGCACTAGAAGAAACCATCATGTAACAAATGTATTGACGGGTCTAACACTGAGAGCGTTGAGCATCCACAGCTGCTGTTGATACCACACCCGTAATTGAAATCATCTGCTGCATTACAAGCAGTTACAAAACACCAATTAAAAAAAATCCCGTGTAAATTACAATTCTAAAAATATGTTGGTCACATGAAACTGTTTTTTTTTTTTTTTTTAAATCCATTAATTTCAGTGGTTTTACATCAAGAAAGGATGGGCTCTATATAACTAATCAATTAAGTAATTTTTGTAATATCAAAGAGAAGTGCGTTGTAATATGGTTAAATGCAAAGGTATACACCTGAGAACAAACAATATAGGCCATACTTACAGGATGGGGGACTCTAGGGTGACCTGACAGCAAGTGTGAAAAATTGGGATGGGGTGGGGGATAATAGGCACCTGTACAAGACATAGCCCCAAATATGGAGACTGTTCATCTAAAACTGGGACATCTGGTCACCCTAGGGCAGTGGTTTTCAAACTGCGGGTCGCAACCCAGTACTGGGTCACGGAATGGAAGGCACTGGGTCGCAGCGGCTCTGGTCTGCACCCCCAACTGGGCTGCTAGGTCCTGTCGGCGGTGCTGCCCGGCTAAGGCAGGCTAGTCCCTACCTGTTCTGACACCACGCTGCGCCGCGGAAGTGGCCAGCAGCAGGTCCAGCTCCTAGGTGGGAGGGCCACAGTCTCCACATGCTGCCCCTGCCCTGGGCACTGGCTCTGCACTCCCAGTGGCTGGGAACTGGCCAATGGGAGCTGGGGTGCAGGATGCCCATGGGCGAGAGCTGCACGGAACTGCTTGCGTGCCTTCACCTAGGAGCTGGACCTGCTGCAGGCCGCTTCCGGGTCGCAGCCTTGTCCACGGTGCCGGGAAGTCTGCCTTCGCAGGCTCGCTGTGCCACCAACTCGGAGCCACCCAAGGTAAGCCCATGCCCGAACCCTGCGCCCTAATCCCCTGCCCCAGCCCTGAGGCCTCCCCCACACCCGGAGCCCCTTCCTGCACCCCAAACCCCTCATCCCTGGTCCCACCCCAGAGTCTGCACCACCAGCCCAGAGCCATGACCCTCTCCTGCACTCCTACCCCAGCCCAGAGCCCCCTCCCACCCCCTGAACCCCTCATTCTTGGCCCTACCCCGTAGTCCTCACCCCTGCATCCCAACCCTCTGCCCCAGCCCTGAGCCCATCCAACACCCCAAACCCCTCATCCCCAGCTCTGTTGGATCATGGGCATCAACAATTTTCTTCAACTGGGTTGCCAGAAAAGAAGTTTGAAAACCACTGCACTCGGGGACTCTATCCTCTGAAAAAGATGAGGAGGTTGTGGTGCATAGCGCAAGCTCCCAGCATGATGCTGTGGCCAAAATAGGTAATACAACCCTGGGAAGCATAAACAGGAGTAGCTCGACTAGGTGTACCTCTGTGTTTTGGTGCTTGTGTGACCATTGCTGAATCATTGTTCAGGCACCTCTCAGAGCCATTGTTTTAGGCTCTTTTCAGACTCACACAGGCCTCAGTTTAAACTGAGCTCCTATTTTGAGGTGTTATTTGCACCCATAGGCTAAAAAACCTTTTTTTTTTTTTTGCCAAATGAAAGCTGAGATTCTGGATCATAGCTTTGCAGCAAAGAGTGAAATTCTGTGGTAAATTTTGTGATTGTAGAATATGCTGGACCATATGTATGTAGCGAACCCAGATATAACCGTATTTGTGCTGGTGCATAAGAATAAGTGAAATTTATTATTAAAAAAGGTGAAACTGACAAGACAGTTTTCATTATTTAAGCTGAGTGAAGTGCACAAAGTAAACCAAGAGCATAAATAATGAAAATTAAATGAGAGCTTTAATATTATTTTGGTGTTCAACATAAAAGTTGTTGATGATAACACAAGTAATGTTTTTTTTCCTTTCAAATATATGGGCCCAAATTCATTCCTGGTAAAACCTCATTGATTTACAGCAGTAATGAAGCTGATCATGAATTTTATGACCTTGACTGTAGTCTCTTTTCTATCCCTAGTGGATGTTTAATTTCATTACAAGTTCACCACAGTTATGCATCTTTGGCCAAGAAAGGCCTGAACTCAAATTGCAAGAGGTGCTGCTGAATGCATGTAAGAAACTTCTACATATTTCCCCCGCATGCCTTAATCTAGTTACCACTGTTATTTCTGTAAAGACCAATTCACCCAACGATTAAAACGCACACACAATATTTCCAATTTCTGTGATCTCATGAGAGAAATTAAATTTAATCTTTTACATGTATTTTTCATTATTATCCTAGCTTTTGAAATGGCTGTCTACTAAATTACCTACTGAAAGACGATTTAAAGAGAATTGACAGCTGCTCCAGTATCTTTTTCAAGGTTACTCCTATTCTCCTTGCTGTAATTGTTCTGTACTTGTGCTTATTTTTTCAGTGCATCTGTAATATTTCACATTGCTAAATCACAGAAAATTTAACTGGCTACTTGTCAGCTCACGTAGAAAACTAATCCTAAAGGATCTTGTTGAAGTTTTGCAATGGCCTTTCGTTTTTCTGGCTCTCTAACTTGGTAGGAACCAATAAATGCAATCATGTTTGATTACAATTGGCTCACGTGTGTAGGACATGGGTATGTTTGCTTTTTCCATTGTGTCCATGGGCCCGATCCTCAGATGCTATAAATCGGCACAGTATAGTCAATGGGACTACCCAGATTTATACAACCCATGGATCTGTACACATACATCTACTTCGTGTGTGTATATTACATATGGTAGTTATACCTTAAGAAGTTAAAGTCTAAATATTGCATTTACAAATGGATTTTATGCAGTACTGTCCCAGGTTGGGTATAGATCTTTTCCCAAGCGCCATATGTAAATTAAATTGAATTTTTTTATTTTTTTTGCAGGGTTAGGGAGATTCAGAGAATTTTTTAAAATGGGAATTAGTTTTAAAGTGATGCTCCTTGAACTTAGCCAAGGAATCATTAAGTCATCTAGCCACACAGATATTGTTATAGGTGTTATTGCACTATTTTACTCTGTATTTCACTATTTAAAGGCTGAAGTCAAAAAGCTGCTCCCATCGAGGTCAATTAGCAATATTCTGATAGACCTCATTGGAAGCAGGACCTAAAATTCAGCTGCCGTGTGCTATCTAAGCAGTAAGTCTGATTCGCTGCTTATGTTGGAATTACTCCACAGTGGTAACTGGAGTTATATTGGTTTATGATCTGCAGTGAGTTAGTGCTGAATAAGTCCTCTCTTTTTTAAGCTACTCCAAAAGCCAAGGATCGTAGGTTACTCTTCATCTCCAGTGCCCAAGCTTGTTGGCTGTCTACTGGATTATAACTATGACTCTTGCATCTCCATTCACTTACGCTGGTGCAAATCGGGAGTAACCCCATTGAAATCATTGGGAGTTGTGGATGCTCAGTAACTTCCCCCCCACCACCACCACTAAAGTGAAGCCATGACACATTCCAGGGCTGAATTCAAACCGGGAGTGCCTCCAAACCATGCAACGAAAACCTTTGCCACTAGCATAAAAACTCATGTAAAAATATGTTAGCTCTATTTACACAGATGTTCTAAAAGAACATTGGTCCAGATTTTGCCATTAATTCTTAAGGTAGCATCTGGCATTACATCTAATCCTTTAATCCAGCTGTAGCAGCAGCCTTGTGTTTTTAAGTGAGATCATATTTGTCTTTACTTTTAAGTGACTATTTAGCTCCATGAGATGGAAGGGAAGTTATCTTCCTCCTCTAATAGTTAATTTTTCAATAACTTGGAACAACTTAAAATCATCAAGGTACATACTGTATTTCTGAGCCAGCAATTAGAAGTCACCAGCCTGCACAGAGACAAATTTAAAGTGAATTATTTGCTGATTAGCTCTGTACAGTCTTCCACAACTATTCAGAGCCTCCTGTTGCATGAAATTTTATGCTGGTCACTCTGGAACTGGTCTTCCTTGGGTAGAGATTTGACAAGATGCAACTGTAGGAGACAATTTCTCTTTCTTCTTCTTAATAAAATCTGTTTTGAGCACTATACTAGTCTGACTGGTTTGACAATGGTCTAAATGCACAGATTCAAGATCTAATTTTGCCCATTTCAATTGACAGATGGAAACTGTGTGCTTTTACAAAGCTTGTAGCGTCTAATAATTTCACTCAGTAGTAGTGCTGATGAAAGCAGTCCAAAAAAGATGTAGTTGGATTTTTTTTAAGAAGGTGAATACAAGTTACATGTGTAAGTCTCACCTCCTCTTTCCGTCATTGCCGTCCAAACGAGGAGAATGTTTGCTTGAATATCTAACATTCTGGCAAATTTTGCTGCAGGAAAAGTAAACCATAAGTTTTATAGTTGTTTGCACATCTGTCAGGTTCCAGAAGGATGAAGATTTTGAGTAGTAATGATATTTGATGAATGTTACAAGTAGATAAGAGTAGGAAAATTCTTCCACTCTCCCACCCCCTTGGTCCCAGAAGCTCCTGAGAAGGTACTGTGGCTGAACCCTTTGATTCCGCCACACTTGTCTTCATCCACACATTTGATAATTTGTTCAAATGGGCATAGATTAAACTCCAGGAGTTTCTAATGAATCCATTCCTTTCTTGGATGTAGAGTGTAAATATGTTTCGGGACCACCACCCAGGCCCACAGGTTACCTTACAAACCTAGCAAAGCAGACCCCTACCTCTTGCAGTAACAGACAAAACCACTACTAACTCTTAGTTCAGGTCGAAGGAACAGGTTTATTTCAGCATAGGCACTGAATGCCACACTGCAGTGATCAAGTGCGATATGCCAGGCCAGTGGTTTGGCTACATTGATGGGAATTAAATTTCAGTACACTCTTTTTATACCCATGATGACACCATATTTTTTATCAACACTCCCTCCTCTGATTCGTTGCCTAATAAATGTCTGTGTCCAAATATAAAATTCCATATTACAGACCAGATTATGTAACATGCTTACCTAGTTCTTAGCAATAATAAAATTATTGGCAGGGACTTCGAGGACTTTTCTTGTTTATTTGGATTATATTTGGTGGCGTTCCTGTAACTTTTCATTGTAACTTTCTCCTTGTCTTGTACCCAAATCAGGGACATTTTGAAGAACTGAATAACAGGATACTTATTAAACGCAATGGCTTTGTTTGCACGTCTTCCCAATAGGTTTATTTAAATGCCAAACTAAAAACTAGGCCAACCATTATATTGGTTATGTGCTTGCTTGTCTGTTATTAGCTAATATGTTTCTATCTATATAATCTATTCACTACATGATTAAATACACTTAGGCCCATCGATTTTACCTGAGATAAGTTCACCTAGTCACCTAGATAAGTTCACCTGCGGCTCAGGTTGCATTTGGGAAGGAAAACATAAATTGACCCCTTTTTCACTGAAGATGACGGATGAGGAAAAGGCTAGAAAAGTAGCAGTGAAATGAACTACAACCAGCGGTTTGAATATCATGTCTGTCCCCACGAGGAAGAAAGAGAGACATTCCTTGGGGCTTGGGTTTCAAGCACAGCTGATGAAAAGCAAACAGTAAAACACAGTACTATAGAGACACAGCCACCCTGCTCCCAGGGCTGTGGGGATTTGTACCCCAGGGAGGCCCTCACCCCAAGCAGCCTGGTATGTAAGGGATTGCACAGCCTTCACTGTGATTCATTCTGTGGGCCGGTGTTGAGGGGGAGTGGCTGTGGTCCTAACACAGTGAAGGAGGAGTCCTTATGTTCCTCAAGTCCTGACATGCTCCTTGGATGTTCCTTCCCCTTCACCTCTGCACACCCGTATCACATTCTGGCAATTTCTCTATCTTAGGGTTTTATACAGCCACATGTCACCTGCCATGTACAATTGATAGCAAGAGCAAAGTCCTTCCTGCATTTCATGCAGTCTCTAGACCACCCTCCTTCCTGAGATCACTGGAGAACCTCAAACTCCGTGCAGGGGCATCCATCCTGTAAATCCTTACTTGTGAGGAATCCTTCCTCCCTGTGCCATCTCAGTGATGTCAGCACAATCAATGGGACAATTCAATGAGGAAGGGCTACTCTCCCCATTGGCAGGTCTAGGCTGTAAGAAGCAGCAACAGGTTTTGTTTTGTACCTGCCCTGATATTTCTGGAAACAGTCCCACCTAATAGGCTGGGTTGTTTGCACGTCACACTTGGTTTATAAAGACGTCTAAGCACTTTTCATGCAGGAGGTTATCAACCCATTTTATTTCTTAGTGCACTTTTTAATTAAGGCTGCTAGTCCTAGGGTGACATCCTGGCCCTAGTGAAGTCAGATAATTTTGTCATTGACTTCAATGGAGCCAGGATTTCACCCCTGAGATATAGGTTCTTGTACAGAGGTTATGAGCAGTTTTGATTTATTAAAATTGGGACCCTATTCTTCCTTTGGCTGCACATACCTAGTTCCCATTTACTTTAATAAGACCCATGCCTATGGCTCCACGATCAGGATTTAGCCCTAAATATATTGTGTATCACCAACCTCTTATAAGTGTGTTTGTCTGGAGTCTCAAACTGTATATTGCACAGTGTAATTTTGTTTTTTAAGAGAGATCAACTGTGCTGTCGGTGAGGACTCGAAAGATTGGAGCATATCTGTTCATTAGGATTATTTAATTTCATAGCCTGGAGGCAGCAATGACACTGAACAACTGCTGGAAAAATCATCCCCTCTTCTTCTGCTCCTAAGCCTCTTATTTTTAGGAGTATAACAATTTTGTTCTTGTTCAACAGCCTCAGACTTATAGACACATGCAGGGGGCTGGGGAAGGCTAGTAATGAGAAGAAGCACATCCTGGACTAGTTAGTTATATGTGTCTTTGCCTATTTAGAATTTCCCATCCATTTCCCAGAGGACCAGTTAAATGCCAGGGTCTGTAAAAGTGCTGGAAATTCCTTCGTCTCACTTTTCGATAAAGGATTCAATTTCAGCTCTCTCAAAACCAGTAACGGAAGAAACGCAGTCAAAAGGCCCTTTTGTTTGAAATATACGTGTGTCATTTTTTCTCTTTATCCAGGATGTTGAACATGGTTAGTGCAATTTCAAGCGTATGCCTTTCCTGTAAATGTTTGTTCGAGTAGCTACAGCTTACATCGTTACGCTGTAGCTAAGGGTCTCTCAGCCATTCCATTATGAACCTCTATTTCCTGATGGTTTTTAAGGCTGCAGTAAAAACTCACTCCACGCTGAATCATATTTCTTTTATGTGACTATAGAGTTTGTGAAAGGTACCGGATTAACAGCCCTGGATAGTTAAAGCTCGTATGAAGACACAAAACAAGTGCAATATGCCAGTTTCACCACACTGCCCTGCCAGTATTCCCCAGATCTACACTTCAGTCACTATGGACCATTCAGTCCATTGTGTCTGTGCTGACGCCTCCAGCATCGTGCCATATTGTGATAATAGCATTTTTGTGGGGTGGTCCATATCTGCCCTGTAGGAACTGGACTGAGAAACCAATTCATTTCGTGGATGCTGTTAGGTAGTTTTCTGATGGTAATAGCTTTTGGTCACTACTGACCAGGACAGTGTTTGAACTGGTCACTTGGAAATCAGAGTGAAATCCTGGCCCCTTTAAAGTCCAATGGAAATTTTGCCGTTGCCTATAATGAGGCTAGAACTTCACTCTCTAATTCTGGGTCTGATTCTCCTCTTGTTTACACTGGTTTAACTCCATGGACTTAGAATCATAGAATATCAGGGTTGGAAGGGACCTCAGGAGGTCATCTAGTCCCACCCCCTGCTCAAAGCCGGACCAATGCCCAACTAAATCATCCCAGCCAGGCAGGACCGGCGCTAGGGGTTTGAGCGCCCTATGCGCACGGCAATTCCGGTGGAGCTGCTGCTGTCCTGCCTGTGGACAGTTGGCTGTTCCTGTGGCTCTGGTGGAGCTGCCGCAGTCGTGCCTGCGGGAGGTCCATTGGAGCCGCGCGAGCAGCCTACTGTCTGCAGGCACGACTGCGGCAGCTCCACCGGAGCCGCCTACTGCCCCCTCTGGCAAAATGCCGCCCACCAATAATTCTGGCGCCTGGGCGATTGCCTAGGCTGCCTAAATTCAAGCGCTGGCCCTGCAGCAGGGCTTTGTCAAACCTGACCTTAAAAACCTCTAAGGAAGGAGATTCCACCGCCTCCCTAGGTAACCCACTTCAGTACAGTCACTCCTGACTTACACCAGTGTAAATGAGATAAGAATCAAGCCCTGCATATCACCATTTCCAACTCCCTGGCATGCATTTCATACATCAAGCTACAACTTTGATGTACAAGGTTACAGGCAGGGCCGGCTTTAGGAAGTGTGGGGCCCAATTCGAATAGCTTTGACGGGGCCCTGGCAGGGATGACTCACCCGGTGGTGCTTTGGGTCTTCCGCTGCACTGAATGACCTGCTACCAAAATGCTGCCGAAGACCCGGAGCGAGCAAAGGACCCACCACCGAAGACCCGGAGCACTGTTGGGTGAGTAAAAATTAAAAAGGCTCCTAAGTTAGGCGCTCTTCTTTAGGGTGCGGGGCCTGATTCAGGGGAATTGGCCTCAAGCCGGCCCTGGTCACAGGCTGGGATCTGTTTATATTTTTCAAAACTGATGGAAGTGGGATGCTTTGTGATGGGAAAAAATCAGATTCTTCGCTAGGTTCAGTAAAATGAAAATATAGTGGTTTCCTACGTTTATTTTTTTTGCATCATTATTGTTCAGTAATTTTGTTTCTCACTGTCTGAAATTTCCCAGACGCTGCTGAGTCACGACTATACGACTCTGTCTGGGATTTTACTTTAAATGAACAGTGCACTTGCTGCTGGAGTATTTGCCTCTCCACCCCCTAAATGCATATTGTAAGGGGATTTACTCCATAGATTGGGTTCTCATGTATTGACAATCAATTAGGGAACTAATTAGCCTTTCATATTTATTTATTTAGTTGTAATAGTGCCTAAGACCCTACCCCAAATCAGAGCTCCATTGTGCCAGGCACTATAAAGACAGGCCCAGCCCCAAAGAGTTTACAATCTGTATAGCGAAGACAGATAAAAAAGGGAACGAACGGTACAGAGAGTTGAAGAGACTTGCTCAAGCACACGGGATTAGACCCAACGTCTAACCTAGTGCACTATTCACTGGACCACAGTGCTGCTTTAATTCTTCTAGCTGTCTCCAATTCCCTGCACTTCCTGTAGCGATTTTAAAATATTTTGTGTCCATATGAGCAAAGAGAAATGTGGTCTTACAAATGGGCACCAGTTATTACTATTATTTATTGGCAGTCGTATCCACTGTGTTCCAGCACTTTCCAAACGCTCAGCAAGGGCAGTCTCTACCCGGGAAGCTTACAGTCTGAAGCTGGACAAGCAGACAGTGGTTATGGACAAGGGAACAGAAACAACAATAGGCAAACTCTCTATATAAATAGTATATAAACTATAACTATTCTGTATTGTATATAGCTAACACGTGTCATCTTGACTCACTGCCAACTTATTGAACATCTTAGCATTGCTTTTCTGGGGACAGTTGTGTGCCCACCTATTAGAGTTACATAATACTTCTGCCATCTTAAGACCAGACCCTTCTGCACATCCTCATTAGGATGGTCCCACCGCACGTCAAAGGAACTAATCAACAGAGTAAGGGGTGTGGAATCTGGCCTCCCCCAAGATAGGAAGGCAAAATGATGCAGGTGCAGGTGCCTGCTTCTTATCACTTTGTTCTGATAGCTGTCAGTTTAATTCTCAATCGGGGTGTCACAAAGATAGATTGAAGGCATCTGTAGTACGTTTCTGGTTTTGCAGAATGGGACAGAATCATCCTTGGTTCAACAATGTCGGTGGTCTTTTACACCAGGGACCAATTTAGCCCAGTGTTTGACCCACAAATGCATCAAAGGGATGGGGGAAATCACACTCTGAACCACTGGTTGACAATCTTTGATCTTACTCAGGTAGGAAAGAGATTTACACAAGAAGACAGACTACCCAGAAATAACTTCATCAAGACAGCCCTGCAGTCTAGTGTCGGTGCAAATGTCAGATCAGACTGTGGATCACATGCTCGCAGAACCTCTGAGCTAACAGAAGCTAACAGAAGCTGTCTGCTGCAGACAGAGCTCCTGGTGGGTAGGGCTGGACTGTACTTTGTTACTATCTAGAGGTCACTGCTCTTCACCTGATGGCAACTTGCATAGCCTTCCTCGCCAGAGGGAGCAGTGCTATAACAGGAGGGGAAGGGTTAAAAGTGGGGAAACAGGGGAGCCCTCAGAAAACCCCTCTGGAAGCTTGTCTTGTATTGTTTGCTAGTTGCTCTTTTACACGTCATCCCGTTGAAGCCTGAGGTGTTGCAGCAGACCTGGCATCTTAACAACACACATCACCATGGGGTGACTTAAGGACCAAATTCAAGTCAGCCTTAACCCCGTGTTTCCTGGCTCTGACTGATACAAGCCAGACCCCACATGTTGTTTGAACACGGCCTTTGTGGTGCGGGTGATTAATTGAAACGTAAAAGCTTCCTCACCTTTCATCGCTGCTTCCTGCGCTCCTTCAGCCCGTTACATTTCGTTCTGTCAGTTTATTATAAATAACATTTAGATGCCGAGCTGAACCATCCATGGCACACGTCTTTTTGCTTTGCAGTAGCCAAGCACGAATCAGCTTCGAGGCAATTGAGGTATTTTAATGTAACTTTTTTGAAACTCGTATCTCTACAAAATGTGACTTGTGTTTATGGGAGTGAGCATTTAACGATCTCTTGTCAAAATATGTTGTCACAGAGATTGCTCTATGCAGGTGCATTCCTGCAGACAGCTATATATTGCACTGTCCTACAATGTCTGTAGACCTACTTAAGTCCTATTGTTCTGTAGCCTTGTTTCTCTGTGTCTAGCGAGCTGCACTTTCATCATTTCCTCCAACCACCTCTGCAAAGCTCTTTGCAACTTCTTATCACTTTGATTCCTCCTTTCACTAGCATATGTTCTTGGCAGGCAGACCAATTTCATGATACCGAAAAGTACGTCATGCCAAACAGATAAGATGTTGGCGAAACAAAGTGACTGGGTTCATTAGCTTTATGTTTGGGAGCAGCCAGTAGCAAATGGGATGGTTGAAACTCTAAAGGGATGGGCCAAATTCATCCCTGGTATATCTTACTGATTGGAAATTACTCCAGAAATTATTAGGTATTATGTTGCAGTAGTATCTGGAGGCCACAATCAGGGATTCAGGCCTAGGCACAAATACGATGACCCAAAGAGCTTACAATGTAAGTAAAATGTGATTTGGTTCGTGGAGTGTGTCCTGAATCTGATCCAGTCGTATGCTGGATCCTGTCCAGGTTTCATGCAATTTTTAGGTGCTTCTTGGAGAACAACACCTTATGAGAATGACTGACTGGTATGGTTAGCCATTGCCTCTCACGGCAAAGGGATCAGACCTGTTCCTTATGTGCTTTTGTGTCCTAGTGCCCAGTTTTGCAACCCTAATTAAGGTGAGCTGTCTCGTTAGCTTTAATAGGATTACTAGGAAGAATAAGAATTGACAGGTCATGAACTGAACTCTTAGCCTGCAGTTGCTTGGAGGGTTGGACAGCCTTCCAAAAGTTCTTACTTCCTATTCAAAGCTTTTCCAAACTTCCCCAAGCTTCTTTTGCTTATAAATTGGAGTGGAAGGCCAAGGCACAAAACGAGATCAAACTAGCTAGAAACATAAAGAGTAACAAGAAGTTATTCTACAAATATGTTAGAAGCAAGAGGAAGACCAAGGACAGGGTAGGCCCATTACTTAATTGTGGGGGGGAGGAGAAATAACAGAAAATATGGAAATGGCAGAGGTGCTTAATTACTTCTTTGTTTCTGTTTTCACCAAGAAGGTTGGTGGTGATTGGATGGCTAATGTAGTGAATGCCAGTGAAAATGAGGTAGGATCAGAAGAGGCTAAAATAGGGAAAGAACAAGTTAAAAATTACTTGGACAAATTAAATGTCTTCAAGTCACCAGAGCCTGAAGAAATGCATCCTAGACTACTGAAGGAGCTGACTGAGGAGACCTCTGAGTCATTAGAATTATCTTTGAGAAGTCATGGAAGATGGGAGAGATTCCAGAGGACTGAAAAAGGGCAAACATAGTTCCCATCTATAAAAAGGGAAATAAGGAAAACCCAGGGAATTGCAGACCAGTCAGCTTAACTTCTGTACCCAGAAAGATAATGGAGCAAATAATTAAGCAATCAATGTGCAATTTGCAAACATCTAGAAGATAATAAGGTGTTAAGTAACAACATGGATTTGTCAAAAATAAATCCTGTTAAAACAACCTGATAGCTTTCTTTGATAGGGTAACAAGCCTTGTGGATAGGGGGGAAATGCTAGATGTGGTATGTCTTGATTTTAGTAAAGCTTTTGATACTGTCCCGCATGACCATCTCATAAATAAACTAGGACATGCATCCTAGATGGAGCTACTATAAGGTGGGTGCAAAACTGGTTGGAAAACCGTTCCCAGAGAATAGTTATCAGTGGTTCACAGTCATGCTGGAAGGGCACAATGAGTGGGGTCCTGCAGGGATCAGTTCTGGATCCAGTTCTATTCAATATCTTCATCAGTGATTTAGAGAATGGCATAGAGAGTACACTTATAAAGCTTGTGGATCATACCAAGCTGGGAGGGGTTGCAAGTGCTTTGGAGGACAGGATGAAAATTCAAAATGATCTGGACAAACTGAAGAAATGGTCTGAAGTAAACAGGATGAAATTTAATAAGGACAAATGCAAAATATTCCACTTAGGAAGGAACAATCAGTTGCACACATACAAAATGGGAAATGACTGCCTAGGAAGGAGTACTGTGGAAAGGGATAAATTGCAGCAAGGGGGTTTAGGTTGGATATTAGGAAAAAATTCCTAACCGTCAGGGTGGTTAAACACTGGTATAAATTGCCTAGGAAGGTTGTGGAATCTCCATCATTAGAGATTTTAAAGAAGAGGTTAGACAAACACCTGTCAGGAATAGTCTAGATAATTAGTCCTGCCACAAGTGTAGGGGACTGGACTAGATCACCTCTCGAGGTCCCTTCCAGTTCTATGATTCTAACAAAAACTTCTAATGAAAGATCCAGTACTCTCCAGTCCATTACGTTTAATGGGAATTAGGGGTTCAACCCCCCTCCTAGGCAGCTTTGCAAATCTCAGCCCTTAGCTGGGTCTGAAATTACTCAAGCCTCAAAAAAGGTTCTTCATTTAGCCCGTTATCTGGGATGGCGCCCTAAGTGCTCATTTTTATGTCATATTCCTTGTTCAGCTCTAGCATGACTGAATGACTCATTTATTTAAAAACATTGTTTAGAGAGTATTGTGGCTTGCTGAGGAGCGATATAGCTCTATGGCTATTCACTATCAACTAAATTAATACCCTGGTGGTTTTGTCACTGGGCAGAATCCAGTTTGCCTTACTCATAAGAGTAGCCCTATTGACACCAATAGGAATGACTCATGTGAATTAGGGATCAGGGTTTGGCCAATTTGCATTCATCACAGTCAGGATTTGGCACAAGTCACACATACCTTTTAAATGACTCTCAGGATCTGGGACCCAAACGTCCAGACCTTTTTGGGTCTGCTCAACCCCTACTCCTAGCATTTGGCACTCTTTCATAAGGCCATGAAGAGATGATTCCAGCCTGTGATTATTTTTTGGCAGGAGGACCTATGAAATTATTCAGAAGGATGCTTCCTCTGATTTATGACAATACCCGAAGCATCACCGTGTAAATGGCTTTTAAATGGAATGTTTCAGCAGCTTTATAAGAATTCCTTATGCGAGGAAAATAAACACTTTGTCATTTTCCAGACTCTATTTGATTATCAGATTTGTTGCTATAAACATCAAGCTACCCTTCCATAAAGCGAAGCCACCTGAGATATATGACTTAGTGAACTGTGCCATTAAATAAAAACTAGCCTGACATGGGAAATCCGTGCATGATTGATCCTACCCATTCTCCCTTTGAGTAGATTCTTGATGGCCCACAATGAATATCTGAAACTTTTGATTAATGTGGAGCTAGTTTTTCACATCTCATTCATAGTGCAGAGGGGATGTGAAATGAAACACATGCAGGTTAGGCATCCTAGGTGCTTTTTATTAAAATGTGATGATGTTTCTATCTCAGCAGTACTTAGCACTGTCATTCTCTTCCCTCCCGCATTCATGGACTTACTAATGAATAGTATTGGGGATGGAATTCATTCCTGAACCTGTCTATCTGGGACACCAGAGATACTACAAATGTACGGCTAGCAGCTAATCTTTGCGGGCTGCTGATCTCTTCTGGTGCTTTCAGCAGTCAGTGTGGAGTAAAACAATGAAATCAATAAACAGCAGGTGAAAATGTAAAACTTTTTGCTTGCATTTGTGGGGAAACAATGGGAAAGTGAAGGCCTGGCGCTGACTTATGCTGAGGCCCCTTTACATGGCTCCAGCAATGTAGTGGGGTCTTAATTGGAGGATAAGTATAATTTATGCCCACTTCAGTGCACCTTTACATTGCCAGAGCAGTGGAAAGGGGTCTTGGTGTCAGTGAGGATCAGGCCTTGAGAGTTGCACAGATTACCACAAGGACAAGCAGGACAGGCTACCAGCAGGGGGATCGTAAGGATTTCCATTATCTGGGAGTTTGGCCTCATCTTCCTTCCTTCAGGCTAAAGTTATTAAGATTACAAAAGTTGAGAATGAGGTTAGAAGCAGCTCATGAGAGACAATAGTGCCAAGGGATGCCTGGGTCATAAGAACCAGGAGAAACTTGCAGAAAGTGACTGAGGTGCTAATTTTGCTATGCAGGGGGTATTGCAATGAAGAGCAAGTAACGAATTACAGTGGGGGGATGCTTGGTGGCTTTGAATGGCCGTGCACACAGCCTGACACTCAATGCGCCAAAAGGACGACATCGTCGGATCTGTCAGTACCAGTGCTCACGAATGAATGGCCTGGGGTGCTCTGTGGTGCACTTGAAAGGAAATGGCTGGGGGTGCTGAGTGGAGCAAACTACATGGATATTTCCATTGTAATGAAGAAAGACCTTGTGTAGCTTGAGACTATTTCAAAGTCCCTGGCACAGCGTGCTCCTCTACGGCACAGGGTATGGGAACAGGTGGGGAAGACTAGAGTTATAAGCAGAGAAGAGCAAAGAGAAAAATCAACCATGAAATTGGTAATTTTATGAGCTTCACAAGGGAGGGCAATGCTGCTTGTTAGACACCATGTAATTATGTCTTGGTGCCCTGGGTTATAGAATCCAGACGGTGTCAGTTTATCCAAGAATAGTACTGAAGCTTTTTGACATAGATTTACAAAACATTTTGAAAGACTACAGTTAATAGGAAGAGAGGCTCTGCCATCCTGGAACAGACTAATGGCCCACCTAGATAGGCATGTCTCCAGTGGTGATACCGTGTTGATGCTTCTCAGTAAGGTTTAAAAATTTTATATATAAAGTAGAGGAAAAGTCTGTTTCATTCTCCTCCTTATATGGTGGTCAGTGTATACCCTGTACCCCAAGGACTGGTCGCCTTTGAGATTGTTATCCTACCTGGTGTCACTGCAGGGGTTTGTATTCATAGAATCATAGGGATGTTGGGCTGGAAGGGACTTTGAGAAGTCATCAGGTCCAGCCCCTTGCGCTGAGGCAGGACCAAGTAAACGTAGACCATCCCTGACAGGTGTTTGTCTCTCCTGTGCTTAAAAATTTCCAGTGACGGGAATTCCACAACCTAGGCAGCTTGTTTCAGTGCTCAGCTATGCTTATAGTTAGAAAGGTTTTCCTAATATCTAACCTCAATATCCCTTGTTGAAGATTAAGCCCATTCCTTCTTGTCCTACCTTCAATGGACATGGAGAGCAGCTGATCACCATCCTCTTTATAACAGCCGTTAACATATTTGAAGACTGTTTTCGGGTCCCTGGCTCTGTTTTCTTTTCTCAAGACTAAACATGCCCAGTTTTTTTAACCTTTTCTTATGTCAGGTTTTTTAAACCTTTCCATAAAGGTCTAGTTCTGTTCCCACACACACAAACTGTAAAACTAGTCGAACTCTGTTTACTTCAGGGGTTGAACTAGGCTGTTTTGTAGTAGTTCTGGGAATTAATACATTTTTTTATGGCAGCTGCCCCCTTGTTTTCCAGAATCTCAGCTTTAATAAAGATACACAAAATGTCTTTAGCCCTTTTGGTTTCAAAGAAAACCTGTGAAATGTCACCCAAGTGTAAACTGATGCAGCCATGTCTGCCGGCAGCCTGAAATAATCGCTCTGAATGATGTGAAGTGCCCATATTAATTTCAAGCCATTGTTAAGACTTATGTGGGGTAGGGGTTGCCTTTTGAGGTGTGTCTGTACTGCACAAAGTGGCCTCCAGGGCAGTTGAGGCTTCTGGGCTTTATATTAATAAAAATAATTATAATAGCGATGGGTTAAATGACCACGTGGCTGCCTTTTGCTGCTGATTTGACTACCCCTTGCTTTCCTTGGGTGCTTATCTTCGAGTTTTTTAAGTGCAGGCTTGACAAAGCCCTGGCTGGGATGATTTAGTTGGGGATTGGTCCTGCTTTGAGCAGGGGGTGGGACTAGATGAGCTCCTGAGCTCCCTTCCAACAATGATACTCTATGATTCTATGAAGAACATCTCATTGTGGTGCAGTTTGATTTATGGGCGGAGCTTGGCAGGGTACCTCTGGTTTTCTTTTCCAGTTCAATGCCTGTTTTACTTCAATGGGGTTATCTGTGAATACACTCGTGTAAGGTAGATCTGAAGTCTAGGGCTGTAAGTATCTAATCCTTTCCCCCCACCTAACAATATACTGAGGATGGAAAAGGCATAAGCTAATATAGCATGTCATATCTCTGATATGGGAATTACACCAGAGTTAGTGGCAGAATTGAATGGTATCTGCTTGTTTGGATTCCCAAGGAAATTCTTCCCTGAATGCCTGGTGTGGGTCTGGAACTCTGCCCTGTGACTTTCACAGTGGTGGACCCATTGCATGGGTTGATCAGATACAGGATTATTTGGCTCCAGGGTGAGACCCACACTGAAAGGAAAGCTGCTCTTCTGTACCTTCTC
Source organism: Chelonoidis abingdonii (assembly GCF_003597395.2). Classification (NCBI taxonomy): domain Eukaryota; kingdom Metazoa; phylum Chordata; order Testudines; family Testudinidae; genus Chelonoidis; species Chelonoidis abingdonii. The sequence goes on from NC_133777.1 coordinate 5,514,725, forward strand.
TCTAGGAATAGGCAGGCTCAGGAGTGATCTGGGAGGAGCAGCGCTTCTGATACTGTTTTATAGAAATGGGACATCAAGAGGCACCTACTGCCTGAGGGTAGGTCTACCCAGAATTCCCATGCATCCTTCATCCCATGTGTTTGCTCAGCTTCTGTTACAGTAACAGGACTCCATATGTGAAAGAACTGAAGAGCTTTTGTTGTCCAGGATATCACTAAATCAGCACCTTCCCTCTCCAACTCAAAGAGGACTCTGCCACATTACAGGGGTATGCTCATTTAGTGGGCTAGTTTGTATAGGGTGCAATGTGTCATAATGGCTAGAGCACTGGACTGGGACTTAGGAGCCCTGGGTTCCATTCCTGGCCCTACCAGTGGACAAGTCACTTGCCTGCAATGTGCCTCAGTTTCCCTATCTTTAAAATCATTCCTCCTTTGTAAAGTGCTTTGAGATCTATGGATGAAAAGTGACACAGTATATAAGAGAGAGGTGCATTGTTAGTATTTGGACAGATAAGGATTCCCATCTTATGGAGCAGCACTACTGACGTGCACCTACAGCTGACATCTGGTCCCCTAACATTTCCCTCCAACTACCATGGAGATTTAGTCCCTGTTGACACAGGTCTGCTTGTGGGGATCAAGTGGGAGTATAAGTCCTGACCTTACACGTTTGTTTTTTCTCCTTCATGTAGAGCCAACGCTGCCTGTTTTGTAAAATAAACCTGTGGCCTTTTGCTTTCTGAACAATGAAGGGCCAGCATCTTAATATGAGTTCTGGAAGGGAAGGCGGGCGTGGTGGCTTGCCAGTATGATGTACTTATTCCCTGATGTTCTGCTTGCCAAAATAATCTGAGCCCAACTCCAATAAAGGTTTCCTATGGTTACAAATTATATCTTGACTCAGTTTAGTAGTCTCCAGTCAGTTGCAAGTTAATAACAAACAATCCTCTTCCCCAAACGCTGAATGAGTTATTGCAAGGGAGGTGACGTTCGCTCTGCGGGGCGAAGGAGGCAGTTGGTGCAATAGTCCTGTCCCTGTAGGGTGCTTGCAGTCATGTTCACATCCTGGTCGCAAATCAGAGACCCCCTGCCTTTGCCCTTGGGCACTTCCCTGTGTTATCCCACCTGTCACCCTCGCAAAAGAGATGGGTCGACCTAAGCTTACGGAGAGACTGATTCTGATGTGCATCAAAGAGGTTATTGACCTCTTTGTTCAAGCTGGCTTCAGGGGAGGATGGTGTACCCAAGATCAAGTCACCCACCGAACACAAGACATCGAAGATGCCTTTGAGGTGGGCAGGAAGGGCGGCACCATTCTTGTCAATGTGTCAGCTGCATGTCACGATGTCTGAGCCGTGTATGCTGATGACCTACTAACAGCTCAGTACGTATATGCAGATGTGGTCACTCAGCCAGGACATGAACTCTCTGGCTGCTTACCTTTGTGCACAATCGCCTGGCCACTCAACCCCGACAGTCTGTGTTTGCCAGGGAGGCAGGTCAGTCTCCTAGTAACACACTGCGCATCGCATTGCTGACCCCGGCAGGGGCTGCCTGAGCAGTGGAGGAGCAGAGCTCAGCTACCACTGACCCAGCAGCAGCCAAAGCTCACCAGCTGCTCAACGTGTTCCACCCGATCCTGCTTCCTGCCCAGTCTGCTCTTGTGCCGCTTCAGTTCCTGCCTTCCCCTTCCTTGACACCACTGGCCGTGTGCCCAGTTCTGCTTCCCGACCCCAGCAGCAGCTCACTCGTTGGCTCTGGCATTCGGCTTCTGATCCCTGGCACTGACCCTCACCTTTGCTCTTGACTAAGCCCCGGGGTGTCCTGTGGTCCTGATTCTTGAGTCCAGCTTGAGTCCATAAAGCTGCTCTTTAACCTTCAAGCCTGGCCACCCCCATGGTGCCGACCATTAGGCATAACTGCGCACATCCCGGTCGTGATGCTGACAGCGTTGAGGATCGCCCATTCCCTTTCCAGCCAGTTGTCACTTATTTAGGAATCAGACTGGACCACATTTTAACATACCGGTCCCATGTAAAATACTTAAAAAGATCACCTCCTACACTGTCTTGATCCAGAAGCAAGCAGGAGCCTCCAGGAGAGCAGAAACAAGTGTTGTGCAGTCCTGGTGGTGGTGTTCGCTCTGGAGAAATATACAGCAGTTTGGGGCAGAGAATGGCATGCGTTTCTCCTTGATTTGGAGGTGAACACAGCCACCCATATCATTAGCGGTTTCCTTAGCCGCACATTAACCTTTAATTTATGTGTGTTGACTCAGAACAGCTCCTCCCACAGACTTTGATGGGACGCCATGACCCTTGTAACTGCATGGGGGGCTGCGAAGGATGAAAACAAGCTGTGGCACACAAGGCTGACAGTGGTTCCAATATGTGCAGATAAGTAGCCCACACTTCCTGCAGGAAGTTCTGCCCACCCCCAGAAGAAAACCCCTCTGCCTGCAGTTCTTGCTGCCTTGCCACGACTGACTGTATGATACCCTTTTGCAGCAGCTGTTCATGCACTGATATCCAGTGCCAATCTCGGGTGAACAGCACCATCTCAGGGGCAACAGCTATGTCCCCACAGCAGCTCTGGGATAGAGAGGTAGGCATGCTGATGAATTTCAGAAGCCCTAACTTACATGCACCTGTTTGCAGCCTGGGACGCAGATCCTGGACTAGATTTAACAGGCTGCTGACTGGAATGGCAGAGCAGCTGCCGCAATGCGGAAATTTGGCCCATCTTCACAGTGTGACTGCGGGGCAGCGACACAGATGATCCAACATGTGGTGGAAGCAATTAGCGTATTGAAGGGTGGACAGCAACCCCTTCCTACCCTCGATGAAGGAGCAGTCAGAGGGCTGAATGATCTAGATATTGAATTGTGATGCATATGAAAGACGTCGTCTTGCTAAGAGAGAAGAGGTTTTTCTTTTTCTAACCACAATTTCATTTTTCAAGAATGAAAATTTTCATTGACCTTTTTCAATGTTTTTCATTTCTCAAAAAAACCCCAGAACCTGAAAATGGATTTTTAAAATTTGTTTCCATTTCTCTCCCTTCTTTCCCACCTGTTTTCCCCTCTGGTTTTCCATTTTTCCACTGAAAACGGGGAGGGGAAAAAAATGCAAACTGAAAAAACATTTTTTTTTTCAGTTTTTTGAATTTTTTATTCTGTCAGACTGGAGAATTTTAGAAAAAAGTGAATAAATTTAGAAAATGGGTTATTTTCCCCACAAAACTTCCTTAGCAGTTTTCAACTAACTCTCAACTCTCAGAACTGTTTTAAGGCTTCCGGGATTTAGGGTCTTATTTAAAATCCATTGAAGTTAATAGGAGTCTTTCCATTCACTCTTATGGGTTTTGGATCAGTCTCTGAAAGGGATTCCATTGCTGGTCAATGGACGGTCTCAAAAGACCTTCTGCAGATGTTGGTGGGTACATGCTTCATGATAAGCAGTTGTCCCATGAATTCACTCAAATGTGAACACATTTGCCGAACTCTTCTAATTAATCTGTAATGACCCATTACAGGAGGGGATTATTAAATATTGGATTAACACAAACAACAAACATGTTATAATCCTGCTAATGCCTCTTTAAGAGTAGTTCATTTCAACACCATTACTGCAGGGCTCAAAGTAATCATTATGCAGCTGTCAAAGTGGAACGATGTTACCTGTTTTCACGGGGATGCATACAAATCACTTTTCACCTAGTTCATTTGCTTCTCAAAAGGGTGGTCTCCTAATTCTCCCAGACTCCAAGTATTTTCTGAATTTCAAGCTGCATTTGCTCATGTTTTAACCCTGATCTGAGCAACTCTAACGTTTCTAAACAAGATAAATCTTTGCAGTAACCTGAAGTGGAGCTTCTCTTTTCCCATAGGCTACTTCTTGTGCAGTAGGCAGATTGCAATCGCTAGACTTTACTCCCCTCCTGGGAACGCAGAACAGAAATAGGCCAGGGCCTCTTTTCAGATAGCTCCATTTGAACACACTTATCCTTTAGAAACTCTCTCTCGCCTCAAGAATAATGTTCCAGTGTGAGTATATTAAATGATCCTCAGAAGTGGTCATTTACTGATTTGGGTCACTCTTACCTCTCATCCTCTTTGTCTGATGTGTGAAGGACTACCAGGAAAATCTATATATCGACACTGGGAAAAAGATAAGGATGAAAGATGGAACCTATTTAATGCACAGCTATCATCTGTTATCTCCCGTTTCCCAACTGTTTTAAAAACAAAATACAGAAGTTCTTATACTCCACGGACCACTTTCTGCAACACAGCTGTGCTAGATAGAAAATGCAGTACATGTTCATGCTCAGAAACCCAATAAAACTGGTAATTAGCCTCCGAAACAAATTAAAACAGAAGATACAATTTTATTCAGCGTAGTTTGTCTTTTCTGCAAACTGTACCTTGAAACATGTTGGAGAGTTAAGTAACACAGAGCTTAAATAATAGGCGCGCAGGGAGAGCGAATTAAGAGGAAAAGATGTCTCGTGATGCAGTTAAAAAAGACCCAAAAGGTTGTTAAAATGGGGAGGAGTAGAAGAATTGGTCTTGGTTATGGTCTTGGCTCTTCCACATGGTGCTTGTTTGTATTTGAACAGATCCTTTAGCTTGTGTGTGCCTCAGTTTCCCTCACCTTTGGAAATCAGATACTGAGCCCACGGAGATGGGTGGGTGCTAAATGCATACAGGCTGTTCTAAGTGATAGCCTCTTTCTCTGCAGGATCTTTTTCTTCCAAAGAGGCTAGACCGCGTGAAGGGGTTCAGGAGTTCGACGCTGCGTAAGCAGAACAGATAGAGTCCAGCGTGAGACAAGGTGGGAAGGGACAGGCTATAGAAACCAGAAGGGCGATTTTGAACCAATCTGTTTCTCTTTCTCTTTTGTGGTTGGAAACAGGGTAGCTACTGCCCAAGGGCACTTCATTCTGCTCTCGCTTCCCCCTCATCGATGCTCCAGTTCACTTTAGAGCTCAGCTGAAAGCGTAACTCTTGGTTTCTCTCTCGCTTCCTCAGCTATGACTTTGAAACTTCAGAGCTGTGTTATTTAACTGTGGCAGTACGCCGAGGATGCAGTGTGTGAGGAATAAATCTGTACTGCAGCGCCATGCGGCATTACAGATGGAACCACGGTGGGTGGTTTCAAATATTTCCTTACCTCCTTCCTTGCTGATGTGCCCACAAAATGGTGGGTCGTGAGGGCCATTTGTGAATCAATCAGTGGTTAACTTTAATGGCTCACAGAAACACATGCTAGCTGGAAAACCAGGGGTGCTTCACATGTCTTTATCTGAGCTCTTGGAGGTCAAATCTGGCTCTCCTGCAAATCAGGGGAAATTTTGCCCTCAAGAAGCATGATTGAAACTTGTGTTTGTAATAATAAAGGCCCTGGTATAACCCAAAGTTTAGGGTCCTTGCCACTAGCAACCCTGCTGGCCCCATGAGGAGTGGGCAGAGGAATGTGGTTGTGGAAGGTAGCTGTCACCCCTCCTCTCAGAGGTATCATAGAATCTCAGGGTTGGAAGGGACATCTAGTCCAACCCCCCTGCTCAAAGCAGGACCAATCCCCAGACAGATTTTTGTCCCAGATCCCTAAATGGCCCCCTGAAGGATTTTGAACTCACAAGCCTGGGTTTAGCAGGCCAATGCTCAAACCACTGAGCTATCCCTCCCTCCGTACCTAATTGGTTCTGGACGGGGCCGGGAAGGGTGGTATGACTTGAGTTTGTACTGTCATGGTGATTCCCCCTTCATGTGGGTGGTTCCTACAGAGACCCATATGGAAGCTGATGTCCCTTGGTGGAATCTCCAAGGAAGGATTGCAGTGTAAACACCACCTGTCTCTCTAGGGGTGAATCCCATCTGCAGGGCAGTGGCATACATACATCAGGAGAGAATTTAGCCCAGAATATTTATTATTGAGTTTAACTGTATGGGAGTCTCTGTAGGTCTAGAACCCAGATCTCCTAATTTCTGAGTAGCTGCCCTGTCCACACTGCCAAAGCAGAGAACAATAGCCTAAGGAACCTAAAGGTTCAAACACCACTGGCTGTCCCACCCACAAAGGTCCTGACTGGCAGAGCCTACAGCGTTCCCTGGTTGTCCCAAGCATATTTGGGGTCGGGAAGGCATTTTCCTCCAGGGCAGATTGGCAGAGGCCTGGAGGTTTTTTGCCTTCCTCTGCAGCATGGAGCACAGGTCACTTGCTGGAGGATTTTCTGCACTTTGAGGTTTTTAAACCACGATTTGAGGACTTCAGTAACTCAGAGATAGGTTAAGGGTTTGTTACAGGAGTAGGTGGGCGAGATTCTGTGGCCTGTGTTGTGCAGGAGGTCAGACTAGATGATCATAATGCTCCCTTCTGACCTTAAAGTCTATGAGTCTGTGAGGTGTGGGGAAAACACCTTGAGGTTGTCTGTGCAACTAGACGGTCCCTGGCTTGGTGTTTTAAACAGACCCTGCTGCACAATCCTGATCCCTTGCCAGGCTCCTGGTTTCTGGCTCCAGCCCTGCTTCCATACCTGGTCTCTCTCTTGGTCCTCTGCTCTGCTCCTGACTCTTCATCCTGCCTCAGTTCCGCTAACTCGACTGTGGCTGACTCACTTAGCGTTGGCCTGGTGTGGCTCATTGACCTTGACTCTGACCCAATCCTGTGGTGTGACACTAGTACGGACTGTTGCTCTTGGTCTTGACCCTCTAGACTGAACTTGGATCACGTCCCCTCCAACCTAGGTCCTGGCCTCGACCCGGGGTTCAAAAGCCCTTCCTGTAGGATCACCAAGAGAGGAACTATGATGGCCATCTTACTGATGGGGAAACTGAACCATGAAGAACTGATGTGACTTGCTTAAGGTCGCACAGTAGGCTGGTGGCAGAGCCAATTTGGTCAGGAGTAAATTCATCCCTGTTATATACAGGGTGGAATTATCTTTGAAGCTTAAGTTGAACCTGCTTTTTATTAATCAGATAATATCTATTTGTAAATGACTCTCTCTTACCATTTTGGAATTCAAGGGATCACTGGGAAAGAGCAAAGCCAGCATAAGACAGACAGACGCTCCAAACTCTAATGCCCTTCATCCCATAGGGTGGAATAAAACTTTGACAGAACTCCACCATTATGGAAGTTATCGTGGCACATTTCCCATAGAGCCTCCCCAATGGTCAACTTGGCTACACTCTTCTTTGTGAGCACTCATATCCATAGTTCTATCAATGCCTGACATGAACTCGCAAGCCTTGAGTAAGTAGCAATACGGCAACCAGACTGAACCTAATCTGGACTGATGTGGTCTCTTTATAGCCTCATTACAGAGCAAATCAATGTAGAACAATGTTAAATGCAAAGCAACTAGGCTTAAATTAACTTCAAGGGATTGATTCGAATGGGAAAAAGGCTGGGAAATCTAGCATAGATGCTGCTGCTTCCTTGTAACTTCACCAGAAGGGGCCAGATTCTCTGTTATGCCCTTTTTCACGAGCACCAGTGGCTTAATCAGCCTGTAAAACAGGCCAGTTTCTCTGCTGAGAGAAAGGCCCTGGTACAGAGGGAACCCTCAGGTGATGTACAGCCTATATACCACCTCTATGCCCCCGCCACAGCCCTTACAGCACCCTGTCAGGGGCTCATATTGCAGAAATGGCCATAGGCAGCCAGATTTAAAGTTGAGTAGCCCTGACTCTTATTTAACTCACACTGGGGCCTGGGAGGAAGAGGTAGTCAAAACAAGCCATTTCAGAGAAGACCCAATCGTTTTGCAGAAGCATTTCGATAAAAGTTTGGCTCTAGGTTTCTGATGCAATTTCGAAGTGTGGGGGTGGGGATGAGAGAGAGCACCCATCTTAGAATAGCCAATCCCTAGTGATTAGGACTCTCACCTAGGGTGTGGAATCAGGTAGAGCAAGGACTGAATCCTGGGTCTCCTGCATCTCAGATGAGAGTCCTGGCTATTCTGGGGTGCAGATCTGGCTCTCAATTCTCACACACTATTTTGGAAGGCCTTGTATTCGCTGAGTTTTGGAACAAAAGCAACTTAGGAAAGCTCATTGGTATCCACAAAATGGAATTGTTTTCCAGTCAGTCCTGTTGGTGAGATCCCTGTCTAGCTTGCGAATCGGGCAAGATCAAAGGGGTTTATTCACTCTACTGCTCGTTAAAGGTCCCAGGCTGACAGGCATAGACAGTGGTAATCCCCACTTCCCACACACTGCGCACTGCCAGTTTGTCTCTAGCCCTTCCTGGAGGAACTGTTGCATTGGGGATTGCCTGCTTTAGTGCAAAACCTGAGTGCAGACAGGCAAAGCTGCAGTTTTCACCAGTTGAGGGAACCACTTGCTTGAAACCAGGGTAAGCTCAACTGGTACAAATTGCATCTGTCCTTGTCTTCAGTAAGTGTTTTTGTCAGTGTAGCTATACCAGTTGCTGGCCACCAGTGGCTGAAATGGGGCTAGTCCCAAGTGCAGAGAAAGCAAGAGGAAAGCTTTCATGAGGTTCAGAGCAGTGTATTCAGCCTGTCTGGTGAATGTGTTGGCAAAACCAAGCATGATACAATAATTGATTTTTCTTGAACAGTTAGTTATGCAAGGTGTTTAAAGCGGACACCAGCCAAACCGCAGAGCAATCTGCATTATAGCTTAGAGTTCCAAGCGCATCGTACTACAGGCAGTTTTCTTTAACGGTCACTGCACCTGCAAGTTTGTTGATTTCGTGTATAGTAAAAATGCAGTGAGTCAAATGTTGTTTGATACTTGGCGAGAGAAGCATGCCGTCGTTCATGGTGTCAGTTTTCATTTGAATAGGGTATGGTCGTCTTGCTTCTGAACAGAACGAGTGACCAATAACACAAGAAATTATATTTTTGTCTTGATGCTCGGGGAACGGTATGAGCTTGTCCATTTTAATTGGCAAGCATCCTTAGAATAAGTATGTCTGGCACCTGAAGCTAACCCAGGTATTGCAGAATATTAAAAGCTTCATTCTGAGCCGATTTACCACAGGTATAAACATCTTAGACAGCACTAGTGCATGGCTGTTCCATTCGGATGGTCAAACTCAGCTCTGTTTCACCCAGTACAAGTCTAGAGTGACTCCAGTTATTACAATTATTGCTTGTGTCAGTAGTGCCCAGAGGATCTAGTCATCAAGGGTCTATTGATCAAACACAGTGGAAGAGACAGTCCCTGCCCCAAAGATCTGAATATCTCAGTTTAAGACCAGATGCAACAAGCTGGTGTAACAAGCAAGCAGGAGGAGAGAGAAAGTGGGTGATAGTAGGTACGTCTACACTGCGCAACTCTTCCAGTAGCCTGTAGAGGACATATGCTGCACATCCCCCTAGCACAGGTGGTGAAGCTCTGCTTAAGTAAGCAGAGTAACGACACACCTGAACCCTGTGGGTATATACCCAACATGGCTCTCTACACACCCAAGCAGTGTCCCCCAAGTCTACACTGATGGTTTTAGCAATGTCATGTCCCACTGCCACAGGGAAAGATGCTGGTAGGGGAGGTGGCAGGAAACAACCTCAGCAGTGGAGAAAGGCTCTGGTAGCTCCCTGCTGCCAGAGCCTTTCCCCACTGCCTCTCCTTTTGCCAGAGTCTTTCGCTAATGTGTGTAGCTATATACCCACAGTGTGGCCACGGCATGCTTTTTACTGCAGTGTGTAATTACACATACCCTGTATGCCACTGCTTGTGCTGTGCAGTTGTAGACATAGCCAGAGAAAGGAGCGTATGATTATGGAGACTGGCTTTGTGCAGGTTTTGAAGGACCAAAGGATTTTTCTGGCTGTAAATAAGCCAGAGACAATAAGGCCAACATTTTCAACAGGGGCTAGTGACCATTGGGTATGTTTCTTGGGTGTCAGATTGATTCTTTTCCCCAGAAGTGCTGAGGATCCACAGTTCCCATTGATTTCAGCAGAAGTTGGGCTGCTCAGGACTTCTGAAAATCAGGTGCAGGGTGTCTGAAACTGGACACCCTAAAGTCACTGGTCACTTTTGAAAATTCTGGTCTAATGATTGTCAGTAATCCTGACTGGCTTAACTGGTTCAACCCTGTTGTTAGTGAGACTAGCTAAAGAGGTTCAGAGACCAATCCTACATTATCACTACGTGAAATTCTGTGCTAGGTGCCAGTGGTGAGTGTCTTGAATCCCTCCTTTGTGCAATCAGTTCACCCGTATGATGAGCTGGGCCCTTGGAAGCAATGTATGAAATTGCATGAAGGGAATGCAGTTCAGTGAACCAGTCTTTCCCTGGAGCAATCTTTATTCTTTGCATGGAGATAAGGAATCTTGCCAATTTTCTGAATCCTTATTTAAACTTAGTTGGTGTTGGTCCTGCTTTGAGCAGGGGGTGGGACTAGATGACCTCCTGAGGTCTCTTCCCACCCTAATATTCTATGATTCTATAATTTCCATTGTTTTGGTGTTCTAAAACACCTCCGCAATATAGAGCATTAACAAAGCCAGATACAAGACTGCTCGTAAGGGGCCAAGCCCTGTCTCTGTTTTTGGCTGTGGATGTCTATAGACCTGTCAGATACTGAGCAATTAAACTGTCTCCTAAAGCCACCTGCTGGAGATACAGATTGGTTTGGGGAACCTTGAGTTTTTTGCACAGCCCTTTTAACTCTTGCTTTGTTCTAATGGGATTTCTTCATCTCGTTAGATGGCAGATAAAATGCCACCCTTGAGGAAAGACTAAGAAACCACTTTCTTAGACAAGGACTTAAAATACTTTGATTTCTCTTTCCTTTATAAGCCTACATCTTTCAAGTGAATTTGGCTCTGGTGGCAGGTGCCAGACTGACGGCCCTGGAGACGGAAATCCTTTACCTTACAGCACAAGTGCAGCCAAGGGCAAGCTGTCTCTACATCACCCAGCCAACATGCCTTAACCCTGCTTTGAGGGACTATCTGAAGAGGTTCAGGGACCAATCCTGCTCCCGTTGCAGTTAATGCGTGATTTGTTATTGATGTCAATGGCAGCACAAACGGGCTGTCATGCCAACTAAGGGCCTGACCCAGTGGCTGACTGAGCACCTGGAGTTCCTGCTGAAGTCAGTGGGGGCTGAGAGTCTCTCTGAATCAGGGCCCGTCTCTCTTAGGCCTCAGCAGCACTTCCAAAGAGGGTGCTAATTAATGCTGCTGCTCTGTTTTTAATGTTGAAAACCTATCCAGGGACAGAACTGTTACCACTACTTTATTTCACCAAATGGCCTTGAGATTAGAACTGGTTGAAATTTTTGGTTTAAAACAGGGATTTTCTTTTAAAAAAAAATAATTTAATCAAAATGGGCTTTTCCCCAGGAAACATCCACTTATGATGTATTCTTGGGTGGGGGTTGTCAAAAAATACTCTCCCTGGCCAAACTTTTTTGATTTTTCAGCTGCAGAGAACAGACACATTTTAGCTAAAACCTCCCCAAAATTCAGAGGTGTTTTTTGTTTTGTTTTGTTTTTTTACAAAAACCTGAGAATGTTTGAAGAAAAAAATCCAACAAACACAAAAGCTCTTTTGTTTTCCTTGAAATGCTTTTACAAGAACAAAGATCAACCAGTTTTACTTCGGCTTTGTCCATATTAGGTTCTTATCTAGTCCCTTTCGCTTTTGTATCTGAGCATGCTACAGTCATTTAATCCGTGCATGTATCCTCACAACACCCCTGGGAGGCCGGACATGGCTGCTATCCCCATTGTACAGATGGGGAACTGAGGCACAGAGAATCAAAGGTCCAAAGGTATTTAGGTGGTGCTGGGCTCAGTACTGCAATGGCTGACAGATTTAGGAGCCAAAATCTCACTTTCAAAAGAGATTTAAGTGGTTAGGAGCCAAAATCCAACTGACAGTTGAGTGCTGGCACAGCAACACCTACATACCTTTAACAGTCTAGGTCTAACTGACTTGTCCAGGGTCAAAGAGGAAGTCTTTGGCAGGACAAGAGAATTGAGTCTGGAGCTGCTGAGACCTAGGTTCATGTCTTAGCCCCTGGACTAACCTTCCCCTATGGTAGTAATGATATTCCGAAATTGGGTTGAATTTGTACCAGTAACCCTAAGGAGAAAAGACCCTATAATAATCTGTCCTGTCCATATAGTCTATTTATTTATTGTCTTAAGATGTACCATGTGAAATCTGTCTCTGTGTCACACCCTCCCTTCAACCCACAAATTTCTTTGTTAAACCAAAAAGTGACTTTGAGGCCTTTGTCCTGCTCCTTTTAAAACAGTGTTCTAAAATCAACATACTTCAGTTAGTTCAGGTCAGCATAACATTTCCCTTTTGAATTTAGTAAAGCGGGCCATTAAGGTAAATGATCATATACGACAAATAGTGCCCCCTAAAAAATTTAGCTCTCTAAAACCCTAGTTGCATAGCGACAACATGTTTTTAAAGAAGGCCAGTATTAACCTAATAGCGGTGTTTAATGGGACATTATAAGTAGTGTTAATATATCCTAGTTTAATCCTACACAGGCTAAATTGTTTTTAATGCTGCTTGTTATACCAATTAAATACCCCTATTAGATTCATACTTTGGGCTAAGGCTGCCCTTTAAAAAAAGTGTCCTGCAATTATGGCGCTCATGCTTCTCTGAAGGCCACATTTTAGGAGACAATAGTTGCAATGCATCCATAATTGTACCAGCGTATGGGGAAGCTGAAGGAGACTCAGCAACTGACACTGATTTGTCACATCTTTATAGTTTCTTTTAAAAAACAGAATCTGGGCCTGATCCTGGGTAGTGTTTGGGAACCTCCCACAAAGTGGGATGCACAGCCCTGTTGTCAGTGATGTCAAAAATAGTGATCTCCTTTCATTCAGGTCTTTTAAAAACTATTTCAAAACAGCTCAGCGCAAATCCGAGCCTGTGTTTATTGGGCATAGGTGGAGTGGGACTCACAATAACCAAAAACACTGATTACTTTAAAGTAAGAAGTGTCAGTTTGAACAAAGTTTCCATGAAACTTTTTAACTTGATATCAGTTTTCAAAAGCAGCCCTTTTCTGCAGCCCTGAGTTTAGAGAAGTTAGAGGTGGAACATGACTAACATCAAATCCTCCCTCCAAGTGTGGGATCTAACCCGTTGCAAGAAGATCTCTCTGGTACTGATTTGATCTTTAACAAGATGTTCTTTATGCTGAAATGTTTTGGCCACCACAACATGGTTTGGGATGCACCTTGTTACATTAAACTTGGTTGATGCTTTAATAATAAAAATAGCATCCTGCGCTTATCAAGTCAATGTGGATTTGTATGTTTAGAGAAATCAGTGGGATTCTGAAAGGACTTTGCAGACCATACAGCCTTGGTTATCAGAAGCTCTTGCGGCGGAGGGGGGCATAGAGGTGCCTAAAAATTCAGGCAATTGATGATCCACCCTGGCTGACTTTGGAATCCTGGTGAGCTGGCCAGCCTTGATGAAGCCCAATGACTTACAAAATGCAGGTGCTCTTGCTAGATCCAGCAGTAGCAGCCAAGCACAGGAAGCAACCATCTCTAGAGCATCAGTAGAAAGGCATGAATATCCAGATCTCTGGGAACTTATCTGACGCCCCATTTGGTTAGAGGCAATTCAGAATCACTGTGCTGCTTCTGGAGTGGAATGTAGTGCTATTTGACAGCAGCTGGGAAGACACACAACAGAAAGGAGCGGACCATTGTACTCACATGTCACTATGTCAGCCTATCAGAGCGATACACTCTGCTTCAAGCTACCTCTTATCCCAGAGCCACTACTTCAAGGATGAGCTCATGAGGAGAGACCAAATGAAAGGAAATTGGGATCCTCTCGGATCTGACAAGTAAATTCTAATTATGGGTCTGTCCTGTGGCAGTAGAGTGGTGAGAGTACTGCATTGTAGGACAGCAAGTCAGCGCCTTTTCCTCACTTCCCCCACACAGACACACAATTTTTTGCAGACTCACCATTGGGGAAACCCTGCAGTGCAGCTTGTAAAGGAGCAATAAATAAAGTAATTAATTCAATCAATCAGGCTTAGGGGGCCTTGTGTAACTCTGCAGCTAATGGGATTGTGGGAGGTGCCCCAGGCCTCCTGGTAGGTGTTCCCAGTGCACAGAAGCTAAGGGCACTGAGCACTTTCCAGCGGTGCCTAGCATCACCACAGGCTCATCCAAATGATTCACTCTTCCTCCCTCTGAGCACAGCACGGAGGGGGCAGAACTCAGCCTGTTCTTGCTGGGCATTGAGTGCCTCCAGGGCGCTGAGCATTCTCCACTCGGTATCTTACAGGCCTGTGCCTTGGGCCACCGATTACTTTATGCTGATCAGCTGGACTGGACTGTGTTAGGCCAAGCAACTCCCTGCTGAGTCCTGTTAATATCTTTCTGTTAGGAGCTTCACAGGCTTATTATGGTGAATAATGAAAGGCTTTCCCCCAGCCTTTGCCCTTTCGACCCAAATCACATTCTAACAAGTATATTTCCCCCCCAAGGGTCACTTTCCCAAGGGCCCTCCTGTTAAAACAGTGAAAAATATAGGACTTCAGTGTTTAATGACAAGAAAGATTTTGTGTTTGTGCCTTGGTGATTGGCCTTGTGCCTTGGGTCTCTCCCTTTCCACTCCCTGTGTTCCGTCGAGTAACATTATGAGCAGTTATAATAAAAGGTGGATCTGAAGATGATTTTCCTTTGTCATCTAATTGCTAAATGGAAAAACAGTTAAGATGAAGCCAGCTTTGATAGTGTATGAGGTGATATTTATCTGCACCAAAACATCAAGCAATTAATTTAAAATTCTATATTAGATTGTAAAATCTTTGGGGCAGGGACTGTGTATTTGTTCTGCGCTTGTGCAGTGCCTGGCACAATGGTGTCCTGGTCCGGGACTTGGGCTTCTCAGTGCCACTGCAATGCCAATAATATATCACAATAATATATATATATATACAGTATTACCTATAATTCAGTTAATTTGCTGGGGGCTGGTTTTGGTCATAGCAATTTAAACATTGTAATATAAAGGTTTTTATTTAACGTTTTGGAAACCTGGCAATACAGACAGGCATGCTCAACAGACATACTCTCACAGAGTTGACACCACTGAGTTGAACATTAAGATTTATTGACTGTGTAACAGGGTTTGGCCACCTCCATAGCAGCCTCCCCCACCATGGCCAGGGTCACTTTGCTATACCCTGCCTCAGTTTCCACCTCTTCGGGGCCCTTTAAGAATTGCACACAGGCTTCTCTCGGGGTTAACACCATCCCTGCCTGGGGCCAGTTTAATAACAGAAATATTTCTTGTCAGTCCACAAGGTCCCAAAATGAAGCCCATCATCACACAACAGTCCATACTTAGCTCTGGTATCTTCTCTCATGCGCAGAGCTCATCTTCTGTCCTATTCTGTTTTCACAGCTCATCCTCCCAGCTCTTCGTAGCTGGAGCTTATCTTTCTGGCCTCTAGGCACCCAGATTTCTGGGCCCAAACTCTGTCTGGGTTTCCCCACAGGAGCCTGCTCTCTGTCACAGCTCCCTTGGTCTCTGCATCTTCCCTGCAGGAGACCTTCACACACACTGCAATCTCCACAGTTATCTGAGCTTCCCCCACTTCATTGCAGCCTCCTGCTGCTCTTTATAGGGCAATGACCCCGGTCTCTCTCAAGCGTGTCTCATTCTGTAATCAGGGTTGGCTAGCCCCAGCCCTGAAGGGACAAGCCACCTTGGTATGGATTTAATGGATACATTTGTTCAACCTTCACCTCAACAGCAACTAAATGTTGATATTTATGTAAACAAGAAGTCATTTTATCCATTACGTATTCACATTGTGAATGTTTGTCCATATTATTATTAATAGAGAGATTACATACTGCTTCCATTAATAATAATATGGACAATATTTTCAATAGTATATCAGTTTTTTTCCACTTGGAACTTAAGTGGGAAGAGATTAGAGGTGTAGGAAATAAAATCCTCCTAATAGCCTTTACTGAGCTTGGTAGCACCCAATCAGGATGCAACATTTTCATATGGGCCAACTGTATATCAATTCCGTGCCGCTTGTAAGGACTCCAGGCATTGGTGCACCTGTTTGTGGCCTGTGATACAATAGTTTAGTCTCCTGATGGCTGTAATACTCTGATCTGATTCTGGTTGTTGGTTTGGTCTATGGATGCTGGATAATGTTTAGTTGCCAGTGATACACAGGAGGTCAGACTAGATGATCTGGCAGGTGGTGCTTTCTGACTTCTTGAACAACACTCCAGGCTTTCACTGAACGTCAGAAAAGGAAAGCTGTAGAAGCACGTTGACTTGCTCCATGGCTATTTTAGCTGATCATCAGAGACTATATCTCATGTATGTAAAAATCAAATATAGAATCCAAACACTTTTTTT
The DNA here is from genome assembly GCF_003597395.2 of Chelonoidis abingdonii. Classification (NCBI taxonomy): domain Eukaryota; kingdom Metazoa; phylum Chordata; order Testudines; family Testudinidae; genus Chelonoidis; species Chelonoidis abingdonii. The sequence goes on from NC_133777.1 coordinate 5,531,105, forward strand.
CCATGGGGTGCTTTGTTGGGACAGTTGTAGTTTGGCACAAAGAGTTATAGTTTGCATAATGCTCCCAAATGCTCTGAGCCCAATTTTTACTCTTGCTGAATAATGCCTACATAGTCCATGAATACTCTCAATTAAATCAATGAGTAAGGGTGGTAGAAACTGGTCCTGTTTTAACTTTATTGTGAACTGTAGCAATCCACAGCAGTATTCTCACGGGGGTTCTCGCAATGAATGTTTTGGTGGTCTCAGTGTGCGATCACCAACTCTTGTTGGTGGCTGCTGTGACAATTTTTCCTATATAAGTCGGATTTTTTTTTGCGGATTCAATAATAAAAGTAATGAACAGTTGTCTCTAGTCGTTACTGAACCTAAACAGAAGAGAAACACAAATAAGGTGATTTGCTCATTCTTGTCTTTTTTTCTTGTTTCTTTAGTGGTTTTGGTTGCTTTTTTTTTTTTTTTTTAAGATACTAAGTCTGTGAAAAGTGATATTAACAAACATACAAATATGACTTTTCACAGTAGACTTACTCAGCCCTGGCAAGCCCTGGAGAGGGAGGTGGGTATGGAGGCAGCAGGAGCTAGGGGCAAAGGGGCACTGGGGGTGGCAGTGGGGGTCTGGGGTGATGGGGGGGTGGTGAACTTGGGGCCAGAGCCCACCACTGTGCAGCCGGGGAATGGAGCCTGAAGCCCACTCGCCACCCCAGGGCAGAAGCCCGACCTCACCGCCCCCGCGAAGGTGGGGAACTCACTGGCTGCCTGCTCCTCTGCTTTTGTGTTGCCAGACGGGGGCAGGGCCCAACCTCTGCTGGTGGCCCCAGGAGAGAGACCGTTGCTTTGGCCCCACTTCCAGTCACTGCCCAGGAGGCTGTGGCCGCAAGAAAAGCCCCTGGTGGCTGCATGTGGCCGCACTGGCTGCATTTGAGAAACGCTATTCTAGAGTAGATGGAGGCCACGATGTTTCCTACAGTGGAGGAAATAATTCTGCACTGTCTGATGTTTCTTCTTCTGTGCAAAAGATGAAACCCGACATTTTGAGAAGAGCCGATATGCAAATAGTGTTAACAAAAGGATGTGCTTGACTTCTGAAAGAGTGTTCTCTCTATGCATGCTGCTCATCTGTAGCACTTCCTGGTTTTTCTGACCTAGTCTAAACACACTCGGCAAAAATAAGTTGCATGACTGATCAGTTTTTGCTCAAGATAAAATCTATTGTGACATTTGAAATGGCTCTCCATACTAGCAGGAAATGTCAGGTTTCATTTTGCCTTGAACTGAGAGGCAGTGTCATCCATAGGGGATTGGGAGTCAAGTTTTCTGGGTTCTTTTACTTGCTCTGTGAATTAGTTGGGTCTTTATTCAGAAGTTGCATGTTTTAAATATTAAGGAGTTAGTTTTATTACCAGGACAGCAAAGAGGTCTTTTTAAAATATATACTCATCCGTTTTACCATCCCTTCCCCCAGAGGATTTTGACACCCACGCTCAGAGTTAAGTTGGAGTGGGGGGGGATTATTAATGAGTTTAGAGCGGTTGCTATGGGAACTTCTTGCTAATGAATCTCTGGGGTTTCCTTTCTGCCTTGTCAGAGCTGCTAAAGGCAGGCACTCCATGCCAGCAAGTTTCCTAGTAATAAGGTTTCCATGGTAACCAAAGTCACTAATATCCAGCCTGGCTCCTATGGCTCATCCACATATGGACAGATAAAACTCCTCGTTATGTTAGACAGGAAGATTCCTTTTATTTAAGTTGGGTTTGGAGCTTAAAATACAATATTCCCCCTTCCCCAGGAGGAGTTTGGAGACTTTTACCTCTCTCCCATCTCCCACAAAGAGGTCTCAGTCTTTCGATCTTTCCCTAATTTGGCACCTGAAGACCAATTGATGTGTTTTTGACACGGGCACCGTTTACTGCCTACATCTGCACTTGTGACTTGGCTTCCCCCCTCCCCGCTGACCCCTCCTCATCCCTCCTTGACTGAGTCAGTGTTTCGTCCTAGATTACTGACAAGATGGCTCTGTGAGCACTATGGCTTTGGGTGGAAAGCCTAGGAAACATATGGGAATTTCCATTGAGTTCTTTGTGTCTGGCTCCACCTTGCAGAGCGGAGGCGCTGCCGGATAATTAGCCACAAGGTAATTAATTCACTTCCTTGTGTTTTCAAAGGGCTCTGTAACTAGCTCTGTGGCTACATTTCCCATCTGCGCTTCTTGGAGCATTGAGTGGAATCTGTCTGATACAGGTGGAAAAGTTAAAATATACCTTGAATTAATGGTGGGCCAAACAGTTCTGGAGGAATGTGGGGCCAGCTCCTCATCCTGGATAAACCAGCATAGCTCCATTGATTTCAGCCTGACCTCCCGGGAGGGTCCGGTACATGGATTCTTCATTTCACACATGTGGGCTGAACCTGTGACTCCTAAGTTCACTATATTGAGTCTCCCTTTTTGTATTAGGGTGTCCTTATACATGCACAGAGTCCTTCTTTTTTAAAACCCAGTTTTGCATGACAGATCAGGGCACTGGATCATAAATCGACAGGAAGCAGCTAGGGTCTGATCTTGTGAGGTGATATGCACCTCTTAGAAGGTCCTGGGCCCCTTCAACTCCCATTGCCTTTGCCTGGAGTTGAGGGCCTCTCTACACCTTAGAAGAGTTCAGCGTCAAAGGACAGGGTGCTTAGAATTGTGATTATTATTATTTCGGTTTCAGACATTGGTAAACTGAGGCTTTGATTGGTTAAGTGACCTGCCAAGGTGACACAGTAAAGTGCTGGCAGAATCATTAGCAAACCACATATCGCCTGACTTTCAGTCATCTGCTTCCACTGACTCCTGGTGTGAATTCAGGGCCAGATTCACCAGTACACTCTGGGTGCTTTGTGCTGTTCCAATAAAGAAAAGCTGGTTTAAGTGATCAAAATAAACAGGATTTACAGCTGCTTTGGATCTTCTGTGGCTTCTGGTGAATATGGTGCACATTGTTACTCCATGGACACAGACAGTAAAATTATGATAGTTATGGATAAATGAAACAGGTGCAAGTTGTCTGTATCCGTGAGGTTTCTCTTGCCCTCCATGGCACCCCGTATACAGCAGAGCTCTTGAGTTGTAGGAAGGATTACAACTTTGTTTCCAGAACTGAAGTCTTTTCTCATGCACCATATCCATGGGTGGGTAACGTCTGTAACAAAGTCACAAGTTCCTTTCTCATGGCTGACTTGTTATTCAGAAGCGTTGCAGTATCCAGATCCTGTATCAACATCTATAAATACAGTTGGGGCGAGGGGAGCATATTGTATTGAGAGTCCACAAACTCCTACCACCTGGTAAGTCTGAGCCCTCGTGTAACAGATGGTTTCCATATGGAACACAAAATCATGCGTTGAGTTCTTGCTTTTTATTTTTTTCCCAGTGTCCCCTTCTCCAATGCCTCGCTTGACTCCTGAAACCTTCCTGTTTCCCTTATGACATGAGCTGAGAGAGAACTAAAGCAGCTGGGAGCTGTATGGAGAAGCGTTGGGAGCAGCGGAAGAAAATGAGCTAGCAAGGAGGAACTGGCAGGAAAAGTCCCATCATTCTGGGCTCATCCTCCATTAATCTGAGGTCCCTTTACACCACTCTGGCAGGATAAAGTGAGACACAAGCCCCTGGAGAATCCCTTCTGTTCCAGCTGCTACTACAGCACTAAAAACCAGACTTGCTCCCACTTCCTGGGTCGGGGCAGAAGGAAGGGTTATGGGTGTGAGAGTGGGGTGGCCAGGGCCTACTGAGCTATTGCTGTTTTCTGCTTCCCAGCACCCTGCTGTGGGTATAGGAGCCAGTTGTTCAGATTCAGATTTGGACTCCACTTGCCCCGAGTTTTTGGAGTGTGCTGATTTGGAGTTTTGATTGGGCTCATTTCTCATCCAATCTGAACCTCTTCTTGTTTGCCTGGCTGTGCTGTTGGAAACATTTGTAACTGTAAGGTGTCTAAAGTCCTTGGGTTAGGGATTGACTTTTTGTTCTCTGTTTGTACAGCCCCTAGCACAATGGGATCCTGCTCCATGCCTGGGGCTCCTATGGGCTACCACAATGCAATTAATAATAGTAATTAATAATAGGCTATCAGTATTTGCCTCCAGCATCCCACTCTGTTAGCAGATATTGATCCTGTTGGTAAAGAGTTACGTTGACTCACGAGGGTAGGTGGTTCATTTACCCCAATGGAATATAAGGGAAGTAGGTGTGGCTCTCTGAGTATAGAGGATCCCACGTGTGGGCTGAGCAGTCCTGAAGGAGGATCTATGGGAATCATCATGCCCAGAGAGAAGGTTTCCATTGAACTTTATTATCTTTATGGTTAATTCTTTTGTTAATGTTAAACCCCAGGAAGGGAGCAAGTCTGGCATCTGTGTTGTGTGTGGAATGTGCTTCAGAGCAGATTTGGAAAGGCCACCTGCTCACACTGCTTTTGTCTCTGCTGTGCATTTCTGCAGTCTATTTTACTGTGTTGAACTTCCTCTAATTGAGAGAGGAAGTGACATTTTGATTTATTTTCTATGCTGGGTTTCTGAAGCCTTTCCATCCTTATTGTCTGGCTCCTGCAGCATCATTTTCACAAGCTGGTTCCAGTGTTGCTGGAGTCCTGCAAGGTTTCTTTTTGTACTTGCTTTAGACAGCTCAAAACGTTTTTTCCTTCCAGAGGAGGAAAATGTTGAAGCGGGGACAAAGATTTTAAGTGGCCCAAATGGTATATTTCTCCCCACTTCTTTGAGATTCAAAGACATCCTGGCCTTTAGAGGATCAACTAGCCTTCACTATTCAAAGAGTACTGTGGTGTTAAAACAACTCTGGGTGGGTGGGTGGATGGACGTGTGTGGGTGTGTACACATCAGACATTTTATAGGTGTATTTGTGTGAATTGTACACAAGTGGTATTGTTTTACTCTAGATAAAACAGTTTTCTTTATACCCCCCCATTTTCATATGCTTTCAACATACCAATAAATAAATAAAATCCGTTATCTTGGCTAAAATTTTTCATGTTTTGGTCTCTGGCCAGAAAAATGCAGTTTTTCTTAAATCTTTAATAAAAATGGTTCAGTAGAAAATGAGTCACTTTCCCTCCTGTTTTCAAAATGGATAAATAAATAAAATGTAACCACATTCTCTTGGGGGTGTCTGTTAAACAAACAAACAAACAAACAAACAAACAGTTGTACTTTGACATGTCCCACTTGACACAGACGTAGTCCCCAAGGCCGAGTACTGTAGGTCATTTGATAAACTATTTTGGAGAAAATGGTTTTAAAATAAGACTTAGAATCATTTGAATTAACTGGAGAGTTGCTTTGTTAGAGGTGCTCTTAACAAGGGGCATGGTAGGAGCAGGTGTGCCCTGGGGTGAGGTGAGGTCAGGATAGTTCTTCAGATGAAGCCAGAGGATGTCATCTGGTGTGTGTGTGTGTGTGTTACAAGTCTCCTGCCAGTGTGTTAAAGTCCCAGCTAGGAGGCCCAATGTTTTGGCTACGTTTCCCCTTGGTTTGGATCCCTCCACTGTCTCCCACTTCTCTATAACATCAAACATAGGCTAATTGTCTTCACTTTCACGGCTCCCACTCAACCTATAGTTTCTCATGTGCTATCAAAATGTCAGCTCCTGCCTCTGATCAGTCCCGGACGCCAGCTTCCATTGCCTGCTGGTTACATTTTCAAACAAGCCTCTGAATGTTTTCTCCCATGCTGCCCCTCACGCTTGGGAGACGCTCCCTGAAAATATCTGAAAAGCGACCTCAGACTCCTTCAGATCCATCCTTAAACCTCTCTCTTTTGTGGTGATGCCTACTTGAAATTGGTCAGGCTGCTGATGCTCTGCTCCCATTGCTTATCATGCTGCCCAGGATTGTCTCATTGTTTCTCTGTGCTCCCCTGTGAGCCTCTCTATATCCATCAAGACTGTAAACTCTTTGGGGCAGGGACTGTTTTCTTCATTCTGGGTTTTTACAACACCTAGCACAGTGGGGACCTGGCTTATGACATGCTACAGTAATACAAATAATTCATAATATAATAATAAAGAATTGACTCTCTATCTCAAGTTGTAGCAGTGCATGTGTTTAGCACTTGAAATCACTCGTTCAGTGGAGCCATCACGCTGGAAAGTCAATGGAGTCTTGAACCCTTGGAGCTGCTGTGTCTTCTTTTCCCCTGCCATTTGTAAATGTTTTTTTCCTAATGTCTGTGAGTAATCGAGCAGGGCTTGAACGAGGGTCCTTCAGCACTTGAGGCCAAATTTTCAGAAGAGCTCAAAACTCTGTTGTTCAGATGCTCAGCCCACTCAGTTAAGATTTTCAAAAGCTCTCAATCAACCTGCTGAATTCTTTTGAAAATACGGCCCTTTATTTTGGTGCCTAAATGGGAGCTGAGAAGTTCTGAAAATCTGACCTTACTAGCATGTTTCTCTGCCTTTGAGCCAAAGGACTACTTGTGCTAGCTAGAACAATAATACTGTGGACCAGTCACTAGAGAGGCTCAAAGACCAAACTATCCTAGTATGGGTTATATTTGTAGCATCTAACACAGAAGATTCTTGACCTAGTAGGGCTTTCTAGGTGCCATCACAAATCAGATAATAACAAGGTTGCTCAGGTAAGCAATCAGATTAGATAAAGGGAATGTTTTATGGATTACAAAAGAATTCATGGTCACATATCATCCTAGGACCTAGATACATGTGTATGTAAGGTGGTAGGAAAAATGTTCTGTATTTATACGTGATTACCCAACTGAAGATAGTTAAAAACGGAAGATAAGATATAAGGAAGTTAAGACTGACTGCACAGCTTTAACTTTTTCTCCTTCTGTACATGCATCATGACTATCTAATATTAATGCAACAATACAGGCTTTTCTCCATTTAAAATACACACACACACCATTACCATATAGTTCTGTTCCTTGTATGTTCCTAAAAGAACGTATAAAGCACTTTTTTGTTTGCCAACTAATATTTATATATATTTTAATTCATAGAATCTTAGGACTGGATGGGACCCATAATAGTAGAGATTGTAGTAGTCTGTGCAAATTTATGTAGCTGGCGTATAGTAGCAAGATTAGTAATTAACTCTAGATTCATTTTCAAGCAACGCCATCTTTATACAGACTGTAGATTTGTGTTTAATACAAACCTTCTGGTAACAATGGTAAATAAAGTGCATTTCTTTAATAGGCAGTGTGCTTCTGTAGATGTTATAATTACCTTACATCTTCTGTCCTATACAGAGAGCCAGCAAAGGTTGGAACCATGAACACATGCAATGCACACTCATTAAAATAGGTCACCTCTTGTTCTGAGACTGAGATATACGGTATTATTTTGTGTGTCAGCCTTACGACTGTTCCAAACTTTTCCACATAAAAAACATTTTTGATGGAAAATTGAGAGGGTTGATTGAACAAATTTTTCATGGAGAATGTCTGCGTCCTGTGGAAAAAAATGACTTTTTGTTAAAGAAACAAACACCGAAAAGTTTTTGACCAAAAGCCAACAGATTTTGGTTTTTGTTGGGAAACTTCGTGGTTTTCAGGGCAAAATTTTACATGGCGGGCAGAGGAAAACAACCAAATATTCAATTCCTTTAAAAATATAAAATAAAGAGCTTTCTCGGTTCAGTGTTACTGTTCATTAGCAGGAAAGCAGCATCAGCTGAAGTTTAATCATGGGGAAGAAATGGGGTCAGGATCCAATAATGAGACTGTAATGTAAACTCCCCCCACCCCCGGTGTGTGATTAAAACAACTGGGGGGAAATCTCAACAACAACAGCAATCTCATTGCCAAACAGAAGGTTGTGTAATAGATTATTAGCTTCTTAGAGGGCTGGCAGTTGATCTACACCATGCCAGCTATAGCATAGCCATCAGCACTGATTGTAAACTGTTTACAAGCAGAGAAGCAAAATACCTAAGAACAGCTTCTGCTATTGCTGGCATAATGTACAGTGAAATCCATCACAGTGTATATTGTTTCACTGAGCAGCGTTTGCAGATTGGTTAGAAAACCAAGCCACCTCTAATCATGGAGTTTGGGTATGATAATATTCTCCCTTCCATAGCAGCTCTGATCGGAAGGTCTTCTAGCACTTGACAGACCTTAAGTTTCAGACCTGATGTGCTGCAGGTATTATCCCCATTTTACAGATGGGATGGCCTGAGTTACAGAGAGGTTAAGTAGCTTACCCACAGCGAAACAATGGCAGTGCTCGCAATAGAACACACGAGTCCAGAATCCTGGCTCTGTGATCTCAACTTTAGACTCTAGTAACACCAGTGTAGCGTAGCAGTTCTCAAAGGACCCCTCATTTGCAGTGGTTTAGTTTAGTCAGAAGACATGAATTAATAATAATGCCTGTCTCTTATATAGCGCTCCTCATCAGCAGACCTCAGAGTGCCTCTACAATCCTTAATGTGTTTATCCTCACAACGCCTTTGTGAAGCAGGGCAGGGCTGGGCTAGGCTCTTATCCCCCTCTTACAGCTGGGGAGCTGAGACACGGAGAAGCTAAGTGACTCACCCAAGGTCACACAGGAAGTCTGTGGCAGGGCAGGGAATTGAAGTCTCCCAAATCCCAGGCGAGTGCCCCAAGCAAGAAAGCTATCAAGCATTGATGATGACCGTAGAAAAACCGTGTGTGTTTGTGTATACACGTCTGACATAGGGTGACTAATGGTGTCTTTGTGAAATAATAATTTATCTGACAGTGGTGAGGTAGGTACGAATTATTTATACCCATCTTACAGACAAATAAACAAAAGCAAATCGAGTACTGAGGATCTCATAAAGTGAATGAGCTGTTATAAGCAATGAGTGGAATGTAGCGTTTATCTGAAAAAAGTCTGACTCTCAACTGTCTGAAATTGCTGTGGCGCAGACTGCAATAAAAAAAACAGATCCGAAGCCCAGCAGGTAACTGGCAGGATTCCCTTGACTTTGGTAGAAGTTCTTGAGCCAAAGGAAATTAATCCTTGCTCAAAGTCTTTCCAGATTTCCCAAATGAAGAGAACAGGAGTCTGCTTATGGTAGCTGTGTGACATGTAATTGTATGGTGAAACGGTGGACAGATAATCCACGGAAGTGAGAGACAAATGCCTTGTGGAAAGGACACGTTCCATTTTAATGTTTGAGCTATCCTAATTTGTACTCAGTTAAAACAATCATTTAAAAAAACATTTGCTGCCCATACCATCCACTACGTAACAGGTCTGTTTTTCCCCCCTTGCATCCCTCGTATTGGTAAATGAGACATCATCGGAATGATTCTCAGAGGTGCCGGCCGAGAACTTGTCACTCCCATTGTCTTCTGTGTGACTTGTAGGTGCTTAGCCCTTCTGAAAACTGGGTCCTCAGCAAATTGAAAGTACTCTAGCAGTATTGGTTGAACCTGCTTTTCTTTATGGACCTAATCCTGCAAGATGCTGAGCCACTTCCTGGGAACTGCTGAGAGGTCACAGATCCCTTTGATGTCCCTAAGAATTGAGGGGCTCAGCACCTCACAGGATCAGACCCTGTCTGTATAGACGAGGTATGTTTTAATCAGCTGCAGCGGGAAAGCCCTTAACCTTACTTGACTTCAGCCCTGCGTGAAAGAAGCGTCATTCTCTACTGGTTTAGAGAGACCAGGCCCTGTGACAATTTGGCAAGCAGTGCCAAATGTGAGAGAGACTGTGGAGGGTGCTGGCTTGTTGAGCTAAGAACAGGAAACTTATGTCTAAAGGTACTGCAGAGGAATAGCATGGCTGCTTTTTTCCCCTCCCATCAAGTCATTTGGTTGTTCTCCCCTTCACAATTTACATGAGGCTGTTTATCCTTGAAGATATTGCTTGGCTCATGTTGATTCTTTGAAGTAGCAAAAATCTAATCCTATCTCATTGTTAAACAGATGTCAGGTTATTACGGGAGTCATCTCATCTGCTCTAATGTTCCTAATGAATACAACGCATTGGAAGAGATAAGAATTAGATTGGTAGCTCTCAAAACTGTCCCCAAACAAAACCTTCTGGCTTGCAATGAGAGTAGCGTATGTGATTGCTCTCTTTGCTGCACCAGACTTTCCCTTCAGTGTTTCCGCGCGCTATCGGATACAGTCAATGACAGCTGCATATTCTTAATGAGTGGGCTGGGCCACTGTTGACTGGCTCTCTATCTGTCTTCCCAACCACTCTTGTTCAATGTTGTCCTTTAAGGTGATTTTTGTTGTTGTTCCTCGAAGCTACCCCATGCCACAAAGCCCGTCCGAAAACTCCTCCTTTTTTCTCCCTTTGTCTTGGGTGATAAATATTTCATCAAACGCTGGTTTTCTGCTCTCTTGAGGCACTTTTTGGTGCAGTATGTACAGTGGCTCTAAATTTAATCATTTAGATTTGGAACCAATAGGGGAGTTAATGATCTTTCTCAAAGTGGCTTGAGCTTGGAAGTGGGTCCATCAGTATATACAGTAGCTTTCCCAGACTGGTAGAGAGGTGGCAAGTCCTAGAATCGTTTAATTGGGTAAAAGGTAATTTGGAGTCACGGTGCAGTGTTTTTGATCTACAGCATTCCTCCTCACTAGATGCCTTGCTTTTCTAAGGGGCTCATTTTGAAATATGCGCCTTTGCTAGTGAGCTTGGAATGTTTTGATTCTTAATTTAGAATGTTTATCTCAAGGGGTTCTAAAGTTCCAAGAATGAAAGATACAAAGACTTTTCCCCCCCTTTCCCAGCAGCCTGTCTTTTCTGCAGCAGTAACCCATGCTACTCGCTGTAATGTTCTCCCTGGGGCACCCATCTGCACTGAATTATTTTACACCATTCACGATAGGCTAATGTTGTTCTTCTCATACCATAAATCTATTTGATAAAGGCCTATTTCTTTCTCTGCTGAAGATCCTTCCACTGTATCGCTCCTGTGGCAAACTAGCTTCTTTCAAGATGCCCAAGCCAAAATGATGATCCACTGGTGTAAATCTAGAGCAGAGTTGAACCCAATAGGCCAGATTCCCCTCATGGGTGCAGGGATTGCAAAAGGCACCCTGGAGCATAATTAATTTCTGAAGGAGGGCAGCTTTAAAATCCAATCAGGATCCATAAAAGCCTTGTCAATGGAGCCTCCCTGGGAGATTCGGAGTTCCTCTTCTGTCTCCCCCATTCCAGAACCAGAACCAGAACCATTCATTTTGGGGGATGCACCAGCTAGGCCCGCCCGCCCGCCCCCCCCTCTCTGGAGCCAGGGAGTGAGGGCAGCTGGCACCCCTGTAGCCCACTCCAGGGTGGATTCACCACCGCCAGGGAACTGCAGTCTGAATTGCACTGGCTTAGACTGATCTGATGAGTCAATCTGGCCCAGCATAGCTGAGGGCCAGATTCTTCCCTGCTTCTCCAAAGGACTCCTAGAGAAAAGCACCCAAAACTACAGCTTGTGAATGATCTGCATTTCTCAACCATTTCCATCAGGTGTCTCACCATTCCAGCTAGCAATACACCTGGGACAAGCCTGCACTGGCAGGGTATAGACTCTACAGAGCCCTTTCCATCTCCAGTTTGATGGGGTCGGTTTAACTCCGGTGTTCCTGCCCCAGCATTGAACCCTGCTGTGACACTCCTCAGACAATCCAGAACCTGAGTTCATCCCCTAATGTCCAGAGAAAAGTAGGAAAACAGGACTACAGTTTGATTTTAGCTTCCTGATGGGGTTATTCAGAATGGTCTGATCCTGCTTTCCTTGCACAAACCGCTTCCATTGGTTTGGGGTGTTGTTGACATCCGTGGCTGCTCTGGGTGCATGAGAAGTGCAGCATGGATTTATCAAATACAAAATACCTTTCCCCATCATTTCTGTTTGCATCTGATTCTGCCTCCCTTAGCCATATTGATTAACACCTGATTTAATAGAGTTAACTGTTATTCTACAGGGCTACTGAAGGTCACAGATTAGACCATAGGCGTGAAATCCTGACCCCATTAAAATCAATAGGAATTTTGCCATTGACTTCAGTGGTACCAGGATTTCTACACCAATGGGCTTGATCTCTTCTCACTTGCACTGTGGTAAATCAAGAGTAACACCGCTGATGTCAAGAGAATTGTATTACTATAAATGAGAGGACTATGAGGCCCAGATTTCTTTATCTTTGCAGAGGGTGGGAGAAGTTTAGTAGGCACCAATTTAGTTTTTTATTCCTGACTCCTTCTCTTATCACTTAAGTAAAAAACCCAAATTCTGCTCAGGTAAAAGAGAATTCATATATTTCAGTTAGATCAACGCCAGACTATTATTAAATACTTCAATGATAAGGAATAGCCATTTCTGCAGCAAGATGTTAAATGATCATCTTACGATAAATGCCACCTGTTATGAATTTAATTAGAAAACATGTAGTCTAATAATCTTTGACCGGTCTTTAGTCAAATACTGGACCACAATTCCTGTTGCTATGCCAACCCAATTTTTTTTAACCTCTCAGATGTCATTTTTGATCACATCGTTTTGAAAGGAGATTTTATTTTTTTTAGGAACCCAGGCTACTCTGATCGGAGTGCAGGCTTTTAAGCTAATAGAGTTTGCACAGTTCTTGAAAAGCCCCTCTGCATTTCCATCTGCCCTCTGAAGAAAGTCACAGCATGGTGAATGGAGAACATCAGAGATAATGAAGACAAATGCTGTAAAATCACAGCAGAAACAAACAAGCTTCCAGTCTTTGTTTCTTCCTATGAATACACCTTTCCTGCAAATTTCAGTCTTGAAACCCTGAAAGACCTTGAGCTGTCTGCTCGGGTTAGGTTTGTGATATGTGATTATATAACAATGCTGCAAAGACAGTCAACATAGAGATTTCAGTGTGTGCCTTTGTTATTAAGGCCAGCTCTTTAGGCACAAAAGAAAGAACCCCTGGAATTGAGGAACCAGGAAATGATAGACAATATAATGCAGAACTAGAATAGTGTATTCTTGATTCAAGGCAGGCTTTGGGAGAATCTCTCTCTTCCTACATAATAGTCTGAATTTCAGGTGGCAATTTATTTTTAATTAGAATTTTCAGTGCAAAACACACAAAGCTTGGATTTCCTAATGAAATCTTATTAAGCCAAAACAGTTGTCTTACCAGCAATTTGGTACTGCTCGTAATGATAGCTCAAACCTATCTGACGTGGCAGTTCTCTGCGTAAGGGTCATGTGAAGTAGAGTAATTGTGGGGTGGTTTAATAAAAGATACCCTTATAGGTTAATTATAAATCCTCAGGACAGCTATTATAACCTATAGGTACAAGTCCTGACGTCTTCACTTAGTTCTTACTCAGACAAAACTTGTATTACATGTTTCATTCAATAATCTTAGAATTTATAGAGTATCCCTTAGGATCGCTGCGTGCTTCACAAAAGATAGATTTGCCCATCAGTGAAATGCAGCCACCTCTAGGGTGAAGCTCAGCATCTGTTTAACAGCATACAGTCCTGCACATTAATTTCAGGCAAGAAGTGAAGAATATTGCGTACAAATGAGCCCAACTGGGGAAGTCAGTAGCTGGGGTTACTTATGTCGGAATTTGGGCCGAACACTGGGGAGGACACCCCTACTCTTGTGGAAAAAGGAGTGTGAGATCTTCACAGGTCATCAAGACATCTCTTTGACTCATCTGAAAGATTGTTGCCTAACATTTTGCCAGGGCATTAGTTCTGCTCTGACTTAGGGCCAGATCCTTCTTCAGCTGATAAAACTCCTCTTGATTTCAGTGGAACAGGATCAGACCCTTCAAAGGGCTGTCTTTTAAATCACCAACACCATTTCCCCCTAGAAGTCTCTCATTATAGCATGGTCCCAGCCTTGAGACAGTAGCAGTGTCAGAAGAATTCCTCCTTTGCTGCAGGCAGTAGAAAACATGACATTAATATGCATGTGGTACAGTGTCAATGCCAATGATTTTTTATTTTAATGTGAAGTGCTCACACGCACCCATTTCAGATGGAAATGTTCTAATTTTATTATAAATTTATATAAATGCAAAAATGTCATGCATGGAGAATCCATTTTAGGTCTGCTCTTGTGATTTTTTTTTTTAAATGTCACCTTGATGGAATTATTGCTTTGGGTTTCATAGCTGCTGGTCAGTTGTCCTGTCTAGACAGCCAGAGAGAAGAGGAATAAGCTATAGAGTACATAAAAGAATTATAACTGTGCTACAGTGATTTATAAAGAAATAATTCCATTGACTGCTTTTGGTGATGCTCCCATGTTTTACAGTGTGCTATGAATCCCTGGATGGGATCAGCTCAATGTTAGATTTGAGTTGCTTTTAAATAATGTTTGGATGAAGTGGCTGAGTCTTCTGTAGCACCTTCAGCCACACCCACCCCTCCCCCCACCCAAATTCAGAGAATGGACTGGATTATTATTCAGGCATGGGATTTTTCAAAAACACCTACATCCATTGAAAGTTCTTAGGAGTTAGCACTTTTGCAACTCTCACCCAAGCTCTCTTTTACACCTGTGTCACAATCTCTCTTTCTCTTTCTGCCTAAATTCTGTTGGCACCAGCCATCTCAGTACAAGACAATGCTAACTGACCAGTGCACCTTTCACCCTTCCAGTCAGCAGTTCATTCTGTGTAAACCATTAGCACTGCGTCATTTTTGATAATGAGACAGAGTTGTTGTGTTACGGGAACCCTGTCACCTCAAAGACCTTTTTTTCCATCTGAATCATTTGTATTCACTATTGTTACAAGCAACTCCTGAGATGACAATAGATGAAGGGGATTAGATGGGGGGAAATACCTTTTTGTTCACTTTCTGCATTTATTATTATCATTATTTATTCAGACATTTGGCATCTCTCTGTGTGTGGTCAGTTTCAATGTTTTGCTTTGTCCATAAAAACATCCTGTTTCATGCGTTAATTACAATGATGATTTTGCTTTCAAGCTTTGTATTAGGGGAGTTCCCTTTCCTGCTTCTCCCCAGTCCCTGCAAAAGGTTGCTTACTGATAACACCAGCAGCAAGGATGAAACTGAAGAGATAGCAGGGGGAAGGAGGCTGGTCTGCGCTGTTTTGTGGTTGCTTTCAGGCCCACCTGAATGACCCTTCTAAACGTCGTCTTGTTCTCTTTCTTGTGTGTGTGCCAAATAAATCATTTTAAAAAAGGAACTGGGGAAAAAATCAGAACATAGGCCCTGATCCTCAAAAGTATTTAAGTGCCTATTGTCGGGGATGGCATGACCGGGATGGTAGGCGGTCAGGCCGAGTGGTCAGAGCCATAGGGGTGGTCAGGTCCGTAAGCTGGAGTGGAGCCGAGGTGGAGTCAAGAGAGTCAGGGCTATGGGACACCCAGGGGCAGAGTCGAGAGCAGAGCTGAGTGTCAGAACCAGGGATAAGAAGCCAAATGCCACGGCCATGGGTGAGCTGGAGGCGTGGTTGGGAAGTGAAGCTGCAGGCCAGGGGTGTCAAGGATGGGAAGAGCGAGCACAGGAGCTGGCCATGCAGGAGCAGGTACAGGAATCAGGATCAGGCACGGGTGCGGTGTGGAACGCATCGAGTAGCTGGCAGGGTTGCCAGAAAACTGCCCAGCTGGTGAGCTCTGGCTGCTGCTGGCTCAAGGAGTAGCTTAGTTCTGCCCCAGCGCCCGTCAGGAAGTGCAGTCATTCAGGCATCCCCTCCCAGGGTCAGCTGCACCCATGGTGTTGCTAGGAGACTGATCCGTCTTCAGCTGGCTCCCTGATTTCGGTGGGTGCCTAAATGCCATCTGAGGATCTGGCCCTGACTATTTAAAGGGCATGCTACCAAAAAATCATTTTTTTTTTTTTTTTTTAGACAAACTAGGAAAGGAAAACAGAAAGTCAAATTGGCAGAGTCCTTTTAAAATGCAGGGCCATGCGACAGGCAGGTGTCCATGAATCATAGACACTAGTGATGGAAAAGACTGAGTATGAGTAGCAACGAGCTTTAGCCTTTAGAGCAGTGAACCAGGAGTCGGAAGACCTGAGTTTTCATCCTACTGCTGTCACAGACTTGCTGTATGGTCTTGAGCAAGTCACTTACTAAATCTCTCTACACTTCAGCCTCCCCATCCATTAAAGTACTTTGAGATCTTCAGAGACAAAGTATTAATAATTGGGATGATCGTTGTTAAATTTGGCCGGTTCCAAATGGACCAGTGCAAGACTACCCCCTCCGCTGCGGGATTATCTGCGCTGCTTACTGTAGACCTAGCATCTTATCTGGGCAGTGCACAGATCCGATGAGAAATTGTCTGAAAGATACCTGATGTAGTCAAATGGTATGAGCACAAGATGGATTTTCCCTCTCACCTTTAGAAAGACCGCCACTCCCAGCTGGAAAGATCAACGCATTCAGCTATTGAAACACAAGATCGACTCATTGCATCATCAGAACACCCACCTGGATTGATCAGTGATTTTTGCACTATGGAGCAACTTCTGACAACCGATTAACCTGTTTGTTGTGTCAGGTACATAGAATTTCTGTGTTTGGGGTGAAACCCATTAGAAACCCTCTTGATGTAAATACTTAAGAATAGAATTTTAAAATCAAATTTGCACGAAGAAAATCCAAAATGATCCATGTACTGACTGCAGCTTTGAAAAGTCTTTCCCGAGGTGAGGTGGAATGGGGGACCCATTAGCAGAACTCCCAAAAGCAAAGAGCACCTGTTCTCTCTGGTAGCTTGTCCCTAAAAATGTAAGGCTTCAGAGCAGGGCTAGATTTTCAGAGAATGCCAATAAACAACCTAAGTCTCGTGCTAATCAGAAGCAGAACCTGGGTTTCCCAAGGTCAAATCTCCAAAATCCAGGCTGTGATAGACTCACTCGTACTGATTTGCATCTTACGTCATACGAAATCCCATTGAATCAATAGCGCTATTCATGGAGTGAGTTATTACCAATCTGGCCCTAAACCACTTAGAAGTTTCAGTTCATGTTCCTAGATTGAACATTATACTGTTGGTTTGCATGAGGGGAAACTGTATTTCATTTGTGAGTCAACAAGATGGCCCAGGTCAATTTTGGTAAAAATAGTCCAGCTCTCACTGATCATTCAATGAAATAACCTCCTGTCAAAACATTTGAAATGAGTCTGAGCTCCGATCGTTTCTCCCCAAATGTGGAAAATGAAAAGAATAAAGGCAGAATATTGAAATTCTTCAGGCTTGTATGCATTTAATTTCAAAATTAATAGCACTGATTTGGTGAAATGAAAGATGTGTTTATTCCTTGATGAGGCAAACATGTTAATGGACTTCATAAATTGATTTTTGTATTATACTTTCTCTAATCAAACAAAACTGTCAAGAAAATACTGTAAGAAATTTCTGTCCAGCCAGGGTTTGCATTAGTGGCACACACTCATTTGTGCTAGACCTTAAATGTGTTATTACATATTGGAAAGAAATCATTAAACTGCTATTAATAAAAATGTGTTCATGAAGTTGTAACTTCAGTGAAAACTCCTTCCCCAGTCAAATCAAGGTTTTTTTGTTTTTTGTTTTGTAAACAGCATGTTGTCAGCTGAAATATTGCAGTATTGTGCTGGGACATGAGATCTAGAAAGTGAAATTGAAGCTCTTTATTAATTATTATTATCTAAATTGTAATTGTTTAGCTTATTTTTATTAATCACAATCAGTGGAATGGAAAAAGTAACATGCAAAAATGATGAACATTGTGTTTGATTTTCTGTATGCATGCGAGACATGGACCTTTATGGCAGAAGTTGAACGGAAAATACAGGGCATAGGGATGAGATACTTCGGTAAAATCCTGGGCATCTCCTACTTTGATAATGTCACTAATGAACAGATCCACAACATCATCACCCAACAGATCCACATCATCATATGAAGACCTTCTGACGACCGTGAAGAAGCACAAGCTGAAGTGGTACAGCCATGTAACAAGATCATCTGGCCTATCCAAGATCATCCTCCAAGGACAGTACAAGAGAAGAGAAGAAGAGGTAGACAGATGAAGAGATGGATAGACAACATAAAAGAGTGGACAGGAATAGACTTCACGGAGACTCAAGAACTGACATTCATCAGGGGTGGAGACAATTGGTTGATTGCTCATCAGTGATAGTGCCCCAATGACCCATGCGATTATGGGAGTGATGATGATGATGCAATCGATTTTACCTCTGATTTGTTTACTGTTACCTGCTGCTTGGGGTAGCGCTGACATGCTGTCTGTTTGGATGCTATCCAGCACCATGCTATGCACTCTGTCGTAGACCATTAGTCAGGGCTTCCTTTTTTAAAAAATCTTTCCAGCAGCATAATCCCCATTTCAGTTGGCTCAGCTGCTGCTGCACAGAGAGGCAGTGGGCTCCTTTTTAGATGTCATCTAGTATTAAACATCCTCCTACCTTGGACTTTATTTATCTGTTGATTCCTGTGCTGTAATCACTGGACTGAAGATATAGCAGTTGACATGTACGCTGATCTGACTCTGTTTCGTTGTTTCCTCAGCTCCACCAGGGCATTCATTTATTATTAAAAGTTGGAGCTGTGTGTGGCTAGATCCCTGCAAACCTTGTATTGTGCCTTTCTTCTCCTCCCTTCCCTTGTATTTCCTTAGCCCTCCCCTCCCTAATTCCACATCTCTAGGAAATAAGAAAAGGAAAAACAAGGGGAGAGAGGAAATCAAAAGAGCTTCTGCTGCAGTCATTAGCCAAATCCAAGAAACGGTAAGTAACAGAAAACAAGCAGCTGGCTGCGTTCCTGCCTGGGAGGTTTCCATCCACTCCAAGAAAACCATCTGGCCTGACAGTTCACCTTCAGTTATCCCTCGTGCATACCAGCGGTAAGGACAACCATCAACAAAGACAACCAGCCACTGACTGACCTCCTCCTGCAGACAGGAGCTTGTCATGAACAGAAAGGATCTAAGTCCTATTGGCACTAAGGCCATTTTAAGCCCCTTTTATGGGTAAAGCAGCCTTGAAGTTTTTTGGGTTCCAGTGTTCGGCTGAGAGTATTGACGTCAAATCAGGTACTCAGGCCTATCGCAAAAGGCCATTGATTGGCAAGATGTGACTGAACAACCTCACCCATGAGAGTGGGCCAAGCTAAGGAAGCTCAGTCTTGGAGGTTCCCTCCACCAACTTTCCTCGTATGGTTCTGATGGGGGGAGGGGAAGGAAGAGGGTTTGGGGAGCTCATTGCCTGCAGCAAATGCTCAGGGATCTCAGGAACCCTGCAAGTTCTGGGGCCCTACTTCCCTCTTCATTCCACTTGGGGCAGAGAAAGGGTTACATCATGAACAAGAAAACAAAAAACCCCCCAACAACAATTAAATTATTCATACAAGGCTCTGTCATAGTGTGCCACACCCCTTCCTACCTCTTCCTTTTACAAAACCTCCACTTGGGGCCGAAAGTATTTTGACACTGTCCATTCAATCTTAACCTATGGAGCAGGCTTAGGGGGCAAATGGGGAGAAATTGAAGTTAGTTTTGGAAAGAAAGAGGTTTGAAGTTCTGCTTCTTTGTCCCTGGGAAATTCTAAGTGGCCTTGGTGCACATCAAGGTGACTGAGAATGTGAAATTTCTAAATAGCCGCAGATTTGATGCATATAATATACGGGCTTACCTCTGTTTTCTGTTGCCTGTGTCTTTGAGTCAAAACTGAAGCATAAATCTCATACCATAAATAAATCGTCCCTTGAAAAGCTACTTACACATTTCCCTGATACATTCCCAAAGCTCTCCCAGGGGTTTCAGAAAAACACTGACTTTTCAAACCTCAGTGGCGCTGCTTTGCCTTAAAGGTTCAGTGAGACTAAATAAATAAGCTACCAGCTACAGTGGCTGCAGGAGAAAGGTTCGCTAGGGCTCTCAGAAATGAAATTGCAGGCCGTGCCATTTGAACACTCCCTGTTCTAATGGCAGAATGCTGGGGGCATCCTATCTTCTGCAAGTCTGCTCCTGAATGCCCCTGTAAGAAAGAAACCCTGAGTAACTGCAGTAGCATAAAATCTCTCCATATGCGCCCACGAGTGAGAGCCCAGCAGTCCAGTGCGGGCAAACCCAGGACTCTGATATTTGAAATAAAACATTCATGTTGTCACTGATGGGAGGGAGGACGCAGTAGGAATAGAGAAGATGAAGAGGTGAACGTGAAAATATTCTCTTCCATGATGGCAAGATTTTTGTTTGTTTGTTTGATTCCCTAACTCAGAAGCTGATTGTCTGACTGACCCCAATTCAGACTCTGCCACAAAACCAGTTAATCTTCTGCATTTCTGCGTTTCCTATAGGAAACATATAAAATGAAGACCAAGGGCTACCTCTGCAGCTGGTGCAAGTGAAGTTGATGGAGCCACATGGATTTACACAGGCTGTGGCTCAGATTGTAATGTCCAGAAGCACTGATCATCCTGTTGTTAATCTGGAGAGACATTTAGTAGTTTTATTGTGAATTACTTATTTAATCAGCAGCTGGTTAGCACGCTCTCTCTGTCTCTTCATCTTTTGCACTTGCCTCTTGAAGAGGCACCTTCTGAATCTAGAGGAAAAAAAATCTTTTGTATTTCATTTCTTTTACCGAGAGTTGTTATCCAATTAAATTGTACAACACAGGCCGGCGACAGAGACGGGAAGCCTTCAGCACGCTCAAAAGCAACAGAGAAGGTCGTAATGTTTTATAGCCTGTTTCAAATCAGATTAGCAATTCCTGCTGCTTTTTTTGCACTGACAGTTGCCCTTATATCTTAATCGATAGGATTGATTGGCTTGTAATGGTGTGTGCAGTCACCTATAGCATGATTATTTTGGCCAGAAAGACAGTGGTAGCAAACGCTGTGTTTTTTCCATCACTCATTTTTCCATGTGTTTGGCTGTAAGGGAGGGGGAGGTATAGAACAGTGTTGCTCATAAAGGGATTGCAGAGCCTATTCCATATAATCGTGGAGATTATTAGCTTTCGAGTGCATGGAATGCAACAGGGAAGGGTGGGTGCGGAAGGGGACAGCTCTGACCTGAGCTTGTTTGGGTGGATATGCTGGAAGAGGTCTCCTGAGTGGATAGGCTGAGCATATCAACTACAAAAGGGGCTGAGGAAGGCGGAGACAGACAGAGGGTGACAGTCTGGAACCATAATAATGATTTGATTAAATGTTTGGATGTATGTGAAGAGAGCACCACCAATGGCTTGCCAGCTAGTCAGGTAACTTAATTGGCTGTACTCTGGCACCACTGTTATTACCACCTCGTAGGAAAGCTTTGGATGCTGATGGTGCAAAGCCATATTCTGCATAGCCTTTTGGGCTTCGTGAAATCATGCCCGTGCATTGTAGAAGTTAGAAATGGGAAGAGATCAGTTCCCAACGGGGCACGTACAGTGCAAATCCCAGCCATGGCAGAAATGCTTACTTCAGCATACTTTCTAATGTTGCTGTCCAGACTAGTATTAGTGGCTTGCTGCCAGTTCCTTTGGGAGGCTGTTCCGCAGCCTAATATATCTCTGGGTCAGGAATCTCTTCCATGGCGCCTCCTGCTGGCCATCCTGGAAATTAGCTCTCATTTCACCAGAGTACCCTTGTCTAGTGGTGTCTTGCTCCTCATCACTCTCACCTCCACATCTAGGTCCCATGTTGCTCCCCAGACTGTAGCGTCCTCTTCTGGACACAGCCCTCCACCTTTGCCCCACTTGGTTCTCTCCCCTTCCAGGGGACCCAACAGTCCTCAGTCCAGCCACTTGTCTTGGTGGCAAACTGCAGTCTCTGGTCTAGCCATTTGCCTTAGTGGCAGTCTCTGGTCTAGCCACTCACCCCGGTGGCAAAATGCAGTCCATGCACTGGCCACTCCCCTTGGTCACAAGTGGAGGGCAAAAGTGTGTGGGGGGGGCCTCCTCCTACTCCGCTCTTGTATCAGGGTCTCAGTCTGGCAGTCCTCAGGCTGGAGCTCCCTCTTGCTCCCCAACCCTGCTCCAGCACTGCTCTGTCTCTGGTGCTCTCTCTCTCAACCCTCCTACAGGGCAACCAGTCCTCCTCCCTCTGTTCTGCTCAGCAGCCCTTCTTATATGGGCCAGCCTGGCCCTGATTGGCTGCTGCACTAAGCCTTCTCCCTATTGGCTGGCTCAATAAGTCCTCTTCTAATTGGCTGGGTTCTGCACAGCCACCCCAAGGCTGCTTTAACCCTTCTTCTGTCTTTGTGGGGCAGCTGCCCCACCACACAGCTGGATCCTGCAAACCCTTTATTGACATGATTAATCTTCACTCACATTATTAGTTCCATTGATGTCACTGGGAGGTGCATAAGGACCATGTAGTGTAAGTTCCTTGGGGCAGAGACTGTGTTTTCATTGTCCATGTACAGTACCTAGCTCAGCGGGGCTCCGGTCCCTAATAGCATCTCGCCAATACTACAATTTAAATATTAAATAATATAATTAAGCGGATGTGATCAGCTACCCAATTAGGATCAGTGCCACAGTGGATGGCAACCAGAACATGATGGAGAGGGGCTATGAGAAGAGGAGGCATTGAGACTGTGTGCACATCTTTTAAATATATTTAATATATTAAAATTTGAGAAAATATCCAGATTTGAGTCTGGGGTGAAACAGCTCATGGCTGGGACTTTACACTAAACAGAGACAATCCTTATATTTCACTCTTGGCAGTGGAATTAATGGAGTGGGGGTGGGTGAGAGGCAGAAAGATTTTAACCCTGACATTTAATTGATAGTTACGTTGAATTGTATTGGCATTTTACAAATTAATTTTATAAGTCTTAGTTGCAAATGCACAGTGCTGGCTCTAGCCATTTCGCTGCCCCAAGCACGGCGGCACACCGCGGGGGGGTGCTCTGCCGCTCGCCGGTCCTGCGGCTCCAGTGGACCTCCCGCAGGTGTGCCTGCGGATGCTCCACCGGAGCCGCAGGAGCAGCGGACCCTCCTCAGGGACGCCTGTGGGAGGTCCACCAGAGCCGCCTGCCGCCCTCCCGGCAACCGAAAGGGCGCCCCCCCCGCAGCATGCCGTCCCAAGCACGCGCTTGGCACGCTGGTGCCTGGAGCCGGCCCTGCAAATGCAGTCCCAGCCTCTGTCACTTCTCCCCCGGGCCTGTGCCTTGTTTTGTTTAGCTGAATGCTTCCCACTGAGAGATGCTTTTTGAACTACGTCTTGACTGTTGACAAGAAACCTTCCAGAGATCTGAATAGCAGGTAACATGCCCATGTGCACCTTAGGGTTGTTTCTTCAATGGGGCTCTAAGGAGATTTTTCTAATTAAATTGTGATTGAAGAAGCGAGAACCTAGTGCACTTTCTATCTGGCCATAGCAACCAGTTGTTCCCATGGTTTGCTCTATAACTGAGACATGGATACATTTCTCTGATATCTCAGAATGAAAGGCCTTAAATAAGAGACTTTGTTAGCTACATACCTACTGAGAGTTGTATTGTGGCTTCTAATTGTGGAGTCCAGGAGGCCAAAGGCTTATAGTTCTGAAAGCAACTCCTAAAGCTATGTGTGGCCAGGGACAACAGCTGGCCAAACATACCTTTCCCTGCCTCTTTGGTCCCTGCTTCCTCTTTCCCTCACTCCAGAATCCTGTATGTTCCTGAGCTGGAACCACAGGGAAGATGACAATGAGGCATAGAGTGTCTGCTTTGGTGCAGGGGTGTCTCAACCCTTTTTACTTTTGCTCTGCAGCTGCAGAAGGGTTTTTCTGACTGAACCAGAGCTTCTTGAAGAAGCTGACCAGAACTCAGGAGCATTTGGCAGAATGTGGAGTGCTGGAAGGCAGGGCTGGTCCAAACGTTCACAATTTTAATTTTTCTCAATGACAATTTGTCAATTTTTTTAAATTCCATAAAAAAAGGAATTTTTTGACAAAATTTTCACAAATTTCCCTCATTTTTTTCAACCAGCTCCATTTGTGAGGGGCATCCCTGTATCATGCTGCAACAGTCACAGTACCTGAACTTTAATTGGGCTAAAAAATGACCCAACCCTCAGCGTGAAACTGAAATTGAGACGGGCCCTTTTGAGGCAAAGTAGGTCCATCCATTCCTGGGGGTCCCAACACCTCCCATTTTTAATTCTGTGCCTCTTTGCCCTTTGTGGTTCTGTTCAGCACTGGAATTGGAAGGATTTGTAATAAGAGATTTTCCTAAAAAAATGTTTGGCCTCTGTGGAAATTTCAAGAGAGCTTGTTCTTGTGAGATTTCCAGCCAAGCTTGCAGACTTGGGAAGTCTGGATAGGCAGCCAAACTTTCAGGTGTTTTACTTTAACTCTGAAGAGTTTAATATTCATTCTGCTCATCAGTGTTTGTGTCTGTTTGTGGGTTGGTGTTCTTCATGTACATCTCCCCCAGCAGGGATTGTGGGAGGAAGCTGTTGAATGCTAAGCAGCGTAAAACACTGATATTCCCAAGGTGTCTCTATCCAAAGTAGTGGCAAGAGCCCCACTCAGTGCTATATGGTCTCAGGGAGGGCTCACAAAATTAGGAGCCAAAAGATACTGACTTTTTGAATCCCCTGATTCCTTGTGTAGCCTCAAATGTGTTGCTCCATCTGTGTTGCAGTGACACCATCTGTTAAAAAAAACAGGTATAATGTTTAGTCCCCTCCTGCGGATCTGGTAAGTTTAATGACTATTTTCTTAGGACATCAGCAGGGATTTAACCCACATCCCATGAATCTAAAAGAGTGAACCTCTGTTTTGTCAGATAAAAGACCAAGCCCATTCACTAGGGGTAAGTAGTACGCATAAACCGTTTACATGGCGTAGACCAGGGGTTTGGCAACCTTTCAGAAGTGCTGTGCCGAGTCTTCATTTATTCACTCTAATTTAAGGTTTCGCGTGCCAGTAATACGTTTTAACGTTTTTAGAAGGTCTTTCTATAAGTTTATAATATACAACTAAACTATTGTTGTATGTAAAGTAAATAAGGTTTGTAAAATGTTTAAGAAACTTCATTTAAATTAAAATGCAGAGCCCCTTGGACCAGTGGACAGGACCCGGGCAGTGCGAGTGCCACTGACAATCAGCTCGTGTGCCGCCTTCGGCGCACGTGCCGTAGGTTGCCTACCCCTGGCCTAGACACTAGAAGGGGACAAAGATCCACAGGAGGTTAACATGAATTACATGGAGATTGATTCACTGACCTTTCCACATTACCTTTTGAATATAAGTGCTAAGTACTAAGTGTTTCCAGAGTTCTCCAACTATGCTACTTGTGGCGCACATTGAACGTACTGTACTATTTGTGCTGAGAAAGGAGATAAATCTACTTACTTCATTCCAGTCTCTGATTCATTATTTATACCTCCCCGTTTACATTGTAAAATATATGACTGTAGTCACTACATTGCCAACTGCCAGAAACAAACAGACCTTTTGATCTACAATTTCAGTTTTGTCTGTTAACTTGATCTTTTGGAGGAGATGGGGGAGGAGGGGAAGAAATATTAAATTAAGCAGCTCATCCTTACTTCATTTTCCACTGCTGTCAGTTGTGCCACTTTAGGTAGATGCTATCCTTACAAAGAGAGAGAAAGCGAGATCAAAACTAGAGGAAAAATAAATATATGCTTATATACATGGTGCTCCTGTGTAATTGACATTTTGTTGGTTCTTCTCCTTTGAGATGTATAAATTGAAGCCTGTCTATTCTGCATGCTAATTATCTATTGCTTAGCTGTCTTCTGTGATACAGAAAATAAAGCAGACTTCAAAAATACATTGAAAACTTTTTCATGGCCCATTAAGTTGCTTAGCGTAACATGTACAATTCCTAGGCCTGACATCTCCACTGGGAAGGGCATAGCAGAGACTTTTCTGGAATGACACTGGCATGTTCATCCATCTACTAAATGGAAAAGTTTCTCATGGCTTTTGGCCCAAGGACTAACTGCACAAAAAGATTAGGATGACTAAGCAGGGTACCTACACTAGACTTTTCCCTCTGTTGCTCCATGGGTGATGATGATAATGGAAGCGTTAGTGCACCCAGCTCACGAGTGTTCTAACCTCTGTGTTGCCCAGCCCAGTTTCATGACGCTTGACGTATATAATTATAGATGGTAAGATACTGCCGGGCTAACCACATCTCATTCGGAAGAGCTTAAGTTGATCGTTGCAGTGGTCAGGAGGGAATGTTTTCACCCACGTACCGGTATTGGCTTGGAACACTATGGGTGTTTTGATGGACCAATAATCTAATCTGGTGAGTCCATGTTTCTAACATCCAGCAGCCAGATAAATAATTAGAAGAATATAAGGAGTGCGTGTTAGGAATGTAGGACTGGAGGGATCTCCTGGGTTATCTCATCCAGTCCCCTGCTGTCGTAGGCAACCGCAGCATACAGTCTTGTTCAATCACTTTTCAAGTTCCATTTTAAAGTTAACTAGGTTGTTTCCCCACCGGTTATCCTATGGGGGGCGCTGTTCCAGAACCTCACTCCCCTGATTGTCACCAACCTTCTCATTTCCAGCCTAAATTTGCTGATCGTTTGGTGCTTGATGCAGGAATTACTAGGTCAAATTCTACAGCTTTTATTATGTAGGAGGTTAGATTAGGTGATCATAATGGTCCCTTTTGGCCTTAAAATATGTGAATCTTTGAATCAGTATATAGTATAGATACATAGAGTAAAGATGGGTGAGTCCCATGGAATTTATTTTGCAGACCTCAAATGTTCGAGTTTGGATTTGCAAAACTAGAGTAATTCGATTTCACGTACTTCTATCATTTAAACCCAGGGAGTTTCCAGGACAATTCAGGAGTTTTGATTTTTTCCCCCCTAAGCTAAAGTGTGGCCTGTATTATGAATTAGAGCTCCTCAAAAGCCAGGCTGTAAGTTGGAGACACATGCCTCTTTTTTTTTCATTTAGATTTTTGTTCTTTTCCACCCATCTTCCTTCCATTTTTCAGACTGTTTTTATTGGACTATTTATTTCTCCCCCTTTTAATTCTCTTCCCATTTCTCTCTCAAACAGCCAACCCACCCCAGAGTGGGTTGAAAATCAGGCAAAATCAGTTTGCAGACCGTAATGATCTGCAGAGGATTCCAATTTCTCTTTTCTGCTACCATGGGAATGAGCAAACAGTCCAAAAACTCATCAGGCGCATTGTGTCATAGCACAGACTTCATTTGCATCCTGGAAGGAAGCAAAAAATCTGAAATGAATGCAGACACAGGTCTTCATGGTCTCTATTCTCATCTGGGGATGTGATTCGCCTTTTGTGGTGAATCAACAAAATATGAGCATGGACTGAAATATGCACAAGATTCATGATGTGCAGTTCCCATCAATAAAGTACCATTGGTTGAGATCATTTGGGAATTGTTGTGAGAGCCAAAGCACAAGTCCCGTGCTGCTTTGTATTACTTTTAGGTACCAACTTGGAATGTCTTGGATAGCCTCCAGCGGTATGTAGGTGTTGATCTTGAGTATCAATACGTTTATATTAGTTGTATTTTGTGGCAGTACCAATTGCCTCTTTTCACTGCGTTGATTTAATTTACAGATCTATATTTTTGGTTCATGAATTTTTATGATTGCAACATACATTCTCTTGTATAGCAAGCATGAAAGATTTATGTATAAATAAAAGGATTGGCTCAGGATAAACAGTGATTGTACAGATTGCTACTTTTTAAAGCTACACAAAGAGAATTAAAAATAACCGCACACACATTATCAAAATAATGATCCAAATGCAGCACCACTTGTGTTTGCTCAGTCCCATGGAATTCTCTGGGCCTGTGTTAGTGTCACAGAGCAAAATCGAATCCATTATATGAGCTCTTACTTCATACTAATTGTTCCAGTTATCCAACCCATGAAAGCACTTACAGATGTTACTGGAAAAGTTAAGACTGAAATTAAGGAAAAAGAATTTAAAGCTGAGATTCAGGTAAATTGTCCTGAGATAACTGAAGAGAGCTTGAATGTTAAAATACCTATGTTGATCTAGGAGAATATAACAAGAATTAATGGGAAAGAAACAAAACAAAAGAAATTTTACCCTGTATGTTGGGCAAATTTCCTATCAGTGACAGCAGGGAAATGATGGAAACCCCAATTATTTGATTGATCAAATAAATGGAGAATTAATGGAAAGGAACAATACAACGTTGACTGTGGATAGACAAGATGGCATAACAGATCTCTTTCATCTCTGCTTCCTATAATTCTTGGAAATACAGACATAAATCATGAAAGACTGAAATAAAGTTTAGTGCCTTTCACTCTGAATTCAGATTTCACCTGGCTGTAAAACAGGTTTCTAAATCCCTATTTCCCTATATATAGTAAAATGTGAAATCTGAACAGCTTTGAACAAAAAGGTCCCCATGGCTTAATTCAGTCTGAAGTGAATGTTTTGTCTCTTTTAACATCTGAACTCTTTCTATAATGTAAAACACCCCGCTCTCAAACAGTACTTTTGAATATTCCTTTGTTAGTTTTCTGGCCATGTTAATTGTCCAAAGGCTCTGCTCCCATTCATTTCGTACTGAAGAAAGTTCCATGTTAATATTCATCAACTTCTGCAGTGCTGTGGCTCCCAGCCACCTGGGGGCTATGCTGTAATGGAATCTAGCCTTGCCATCGGCAGGATGTGGCAGTACAGCAGTCACCCAGAAGGAGCTCAGGACATACAATAAGCACTGTGCCTTAAAACAATCAAGGAATATTCTAACTAAATATTCTACATTTTTAACCATTGAATAAAAAAATCAGATAATTTCTTTTAAAATCCTTTTTCTATCATTTTAATTAGACTCCCAAGAGTTCTTTGCCTTAAGCACAGCATAAGCAAGTGATGGCAGATACCCTGCCCCACTCCAGTGCAGCTCCCCCTCGGAGTCACAATTCTTCTTCCCTTTCCCCTTGCATGAAGAGGGTAGCAATTCGGTGCTGGTCTAGCACAGGGCTCTCACTGTTGCCTGCTAAACTGGTCCATATGAGGTTAAATGTACCTGCAAAATCTGCTTCCTCTTGTGTACCTGGCCTGGTAGTCCATGCAGGAGTCTAAGGGAGAAGTCTTAGTCCCCCATATTCCTTTGCACGGGAGTCACAGCGGCCATCTTTGCTGACATACTAGGGACAGAACTGGGGAACCTCTAGAGAGAAACATGTACTGCTGCTACTTAAGCTAAACTGTCCGTACACTGCTAGAAATGGGAGCATTGATCTTGGCTTTAGCTGAGACCTTTTCTGCTATGTCATCCATCCTGGACCAGTGTTCGAATGGAGAAGTCTGGTACAGTTGCCGCACTTCAGAAACTTCTGAATTCCCCAGAGACTATGGGGAATGATACTTTCCTTTGGAATTATTCTTTGACTTGCAGTAGTACTTATTCACTACACTGGGTACAGGGGTGGCTCTAGGCATTTTGCCGCCCCAAGCACGGCAGGCAGGCTGCCTTCGGCGGCTTGCCTGCGAAGGGTCCGCTGGTCCCGCAGCTTCGGCAGACCTCCCACAGGCATGCCGAAGCCATGGGACCAGCGGACCCTCCGCAGGCAAGCCTCCGAAGGCAGGCTGCCTGCCGCCCTCGTGGCGACTGGCAGAGCGCCCCCAGTGGCTTGCCGCCCCAAGCGCGCGCTTCGCATCCTGGGGTCTGCAGCCGCCTCTGACTGGGTAGTACTTGTTCACTACACTACACTGCCTTAAAGTGTTGACTTAATATAACCCAGGAATCATCCAAAAAAGTAAGAACCTTTCCTCTTATAATATGAACAATAAAAGTGAAGCTTATTTTTTTAAAAAGGGACATAAATATTTATTTTTAAATATTGTACCAGAGCTTTACCTTTGTAATAACTCACAATAGATTTTCAAATAAGTTTCTCT
Organism: Chelonoidis abingdonii; assembly: GCF_003597395.2. Lineage (NCBI taxonomy): Eukaryota > Metazoa > Chordata > Testudines > Testudinidae > Chelonoidis > Chelonoidis abingdonii. The sequence continues at coordinate 5,560,937 of NC_133777.1, forward strand.
TTGAAATTAGGAGATGCCTCATTTCAGTGTGCAGACGATCAAGAATCTTTTAAGAGCAAGGATTTTTCGTGCAACTGGAATTTCTATTAATCAGTAGTAAGACTCAGCAGAGGTCATTTAATGTATCTGTTGTAGTGACTGTGAAGTCACCTGCTTTAAATTAAGGATGGGTGAACTGGTTTGGAGGTAAGAACTTACCCAAATCTTCACCTTGAAGCCAGACAAACTTTTTTGAGCTTCACAAAAAGTTGGTATAACTCCTGTGTTGTCTTTCCTTCCTTGAAACAGCCAAGATGGGGAAAGGAAGTGGTGAAATACTGCTAATTATCATGGTATTTCTAGCAGAACAGAAAGCCAAGAAGTATAGAAAATCGGATGGGATCAGGATTCCTCTCCATTTCCTGCCCAGTTGTGCAGAATCAAGCAACCAAATCCTGGTTTCCTAGAACATGGATAATCCCATTGATTCAGTGTAACTATTTTTATGAGTAAAGTAAGTAGGATTTGGCCGAAGGGACTCATCTATCTTAAGATTCTGTATAACACCTTTCGCCATTGTACCTAAGCTCTTATCAGGAAGAAAATGAAATAAGGCAGTAAGAAAGACTGAAATCTATATTCTTGGCTAGAACAACAGAAATAAGCTGGACTCGCAAAGTATCATAATTATTAAATCCTCCTTTTTTTGAAGGCAGATTTGGGGATAGACTTATAAGTAGCACTTTCACTAAAGCTTTTTCTGAGGTCCCGCTGACCTTGTATTTTCTGAGATTGCTGTCATTTGAGTCCCCTGCGCTTAATGGATTCTAAATACTGTATTTTTTTTTTTTTGGTTGCTTTTCTGCAAGTCTGATGGCATAATAACTCTGCAGGGATCCTCCAACAGGAGCTTAAAGTATTTCACCCCATTAAACAAAAATAGTATGGCGTTTGTAGTATTTGCACTGCCGCTGTTTGCACTAAACGTTCAGATACTCAGAGCTGTAATTAACACCTGATTGGAAATGAGAATCAGTTGATTGAATGTCTTGTAAAATTAAAAGAGTTTTACTTAATCCTTTACCTCTAATGTTTCATGCTATGATCCTGGCAAACAGTCATCAAGATTGTAGAAGAAAGAGACTCCTTCTTAACACTAGACTTGAGAGGTGCATGTATCTTTGAGTGTTACCACTCTATACACTACAACTTTTTCTGCAAATGTAATGTGTCATATTCATTTAGAGACTTGTGAACTACTTAAGGGCCAGCACTGGCTCCATGACCTTCACAAGTCTGTTAACTTCCCTTATCTCAGTTAATCTATAAAATGGGTGGAATCAGTAGTGCCAACCGCAAGCATTCAAAAACCCATGAGTCAAGTCCTGATAAAGATGTGATTTTAAAAAATAAATTTGGATTATTTTTATTTGCTTTCTGGCTTTTGAGCCCCTGAGGTTGACATTTTCAAGCTTCCCTCTACACATGACTCCAGAAGCTGGGGCTTTTACAAATAACACCACCAGTACCATCAGAGAAAGCTTAATATTTATCAAGTGCTTTGATATCCTGGGATGAATGGATTCACATAAACAAAAGTATCATTATAGAATTTTCTTATTATTAAATTATTTGATTTATTATTATTATTATTTTGGTTCTAGAAAGTTGCTGAGAAAGTCGGAGCGGAGAGTAGAATAGATCAGTGAGGACTGAAAGAGACAAAAAAATCCATCTTTGTTTCAGAGATATTTGAAGGGAGATCCCACTTGATTTTGCTGAGAAGCCTAGCACTTTAAAATTAAATGAGATAAAATCAAAGCAAGCTCTAAAGAAACCGCTTGCATTGAGCTCATGTGTCACAGCCAATGGTGAAGCCTTGAACTTAGCTGTTCATGCAGAATTGACAATGTTCCTGCTACACCAATCCCCTTTCAGCTAATGAGGTGCGCCTAACGCTGCTCTTTGTGTGACAGCAGCAGCTTCCATCTGTCCAGCTTGTTGACAAGCACATGCGGCAAACAAATCATACAAACAACTCTCCCAACTGATTTTAAGACCTCTGCTGAATTTTTGCAGGCACAGACATTGGACAATGCACTTATCGGCTGTGGGCACACTGGAGCAAAAACAGTTTGGGAAGGATTGTCTTCTCAAGACTCTTACACCCCAGAGATGGAAGAGCTGGTTCCATTTGCTTGACCTTTTCTAACTGAGCAAATCCATATATCAAGATGAGGAAGGTACATATAGCAGGAGACTAGAATATATATAACAATTAGAGAAAGAAAAGATTTATACAATAGATGATTTTGTCCATGCCCTACAGCCAATAAAAGAATCCATTGTATTTATAAAAAATAGGAGACTTTAATTTAAAAACCTCCATAAATAAATAAAATTAACTTACAACATTTCAGCGATAACATTCATATGCGGCAGGTATTTTTTCTTAAGGCACAGTTTTATAGCCCCCATCACCATGGTACTGGAGTGTCTCTCAGTCTTGAATCTTTGCAGTACCCGTGGGAGGTAGGGAAGGGCTATTATTCCTATTTCACAGATTGGGAGCTGGTAGACCAGAGTTTGAGCTACACTTGAACTATATATCAGCACAGCTGTGTCGGTCGAGGAGACTACAGAGATTCAAGACGGTGATACACTGAGATGGTAATGGTGGCCATATAAGTAGTTGATGGGCTCTAATATGCTTAAAAATGGGCTGAAGGAAGAGTACCTACAGCATAAGAATGTTATTACTGCAATATTCGTAGTTAAATTTATTTTATAGAGGTTTTTAAAGTAAGTCTCCTATTCTTGATAAGTACGATGGACCCTAGGCTGGCGTAGTCTTTGTAGTATAAGTGGAACCCAGGGCTGCTGGGTGTGGTGCTCTGTCCCCATCCAGTGGCACCTAGACATCAGTGAGTCTGCAACAGCCTTAACTGAGAGCCAGGTGGTGTTCAACTGATGCGGTAGAGGTTCATACATTTAGCTCCTGTGGTCCCAGGTTTAATCCCACCTGCTGACACCTGGGGGCTGTTGGCATTACCTAACCATACCCTATGTGATTTACCCAACTTCACACAGGCTGTCTGGGACTAGGGACTGAACTGGGGTTTCCCTACTCTCACAACCAGACCATGTTTCCTTGGTGGGCTGAGGTGCAACCAATATATAGTCCTCACCTGAACTAACCCATGGCTCTGGAAACTAGTTTTATAGTGCCTGCGCTCAACCTCCCTTTTGCCCCTGCCAATCAGCCTCCTCTGCCTTGTCATGCTGTTTGTCCCTCACATGATTTTGTTTTTTCATAGTTAAATTTGGCCAGGAGGAAGTAAGGGCTCACCACCATCTCTCACCAGGGTAGGCAGAACACAGCAGATCTAGAACAAACCACTGCCATGCTGAGACCTGGCAGATTCCTTGCGGGAAGTTGCAATGTTCATGCCTAGCACTAGGTGGCACTGGGTGAAGGTATAAACAGGAGCATTCCCAAGCCCCATCACATGTCCTAAAATGGGGTCTATCAGTAGTTACTGCTGGCTTCTCCTCTGGTTCAGTGGCAGACTCAACCCACGCGTGGCTATATGGCTGAGGTAGGAATGCTCAGATCTCTGTGTTTTCTAAAATAAGTGCTTCTGGGAAAAGGGAGCAGGAAATCAGTTCTGCATCTGGATTCTCCTGCTCCATCAGTTCTGCATCTAGATTCTCTTGCTCTGTCATTCCCCTGGAGGATTTATACTCAACTACAGTGAAAGGTTTTGCTGTTTTGTTAGTTGTGTTGCAGTGGTGCCTAGGATCATTCTGTGCTATAAGCAGAATACCTTTGTGTATTAACCCTTTGGTAGCTCTGTCACACGTATAATCCCCTTCCCTAGTAGCAGCTTGCTATGTAACAGAGACAAACATATCCTGCAATCCCTTGACTGTAATTTTCTCTGGGAGATTTCCTCAGCTGAAAGAGAAAACCGGAAACATGCACCTAGACTCAGCAGTTTGCAATGTCTCTGAATATTTTGCCTGGGCCAGTGTACGCATTGTGGTACCTATCATGCTATTGTTTGACTGGTATCATCCATTTGCACTGTTTGCTCTGACCATTACCCAGGGAAGAGTGGAGTGCGACCCTGGCTAAGCATTCAGGCATGGGGTGTATGGTTTGCTCTCTCTCTAGCCCATGTATGTGGGACCTGCTATGCAGAAGGGCTGGATGTAAACAGCCCCAAAGAGAGCAGAGTGACACCAGCCCATGTAGCACTGCTGAGAAAACTATCAAACATGGGTAGCTGGTCAGCACCCACTTTTGCTGTGTGTTGGTGCACTAGCAGGGAAAGGGAGGGCGTTTTCCGTCAAGGCCAACTGCGAGGCGCTAGAACAGAGATGTGCAAACTACGGCCGGGGGCCGCATCCGGCCCTTCAGACATTTTAATCTGGGCCTCGAGCTCCCGCCAGGGCGCAGGGTCCGGGGCTTACCCTGCTCCAATGCTCCAATTGGGGAGCAGGGTTGGGGGCTTGCCCCACTCCGTGTGTACGATGGCTCCGCGCAGCTCCCAGAAGCAGCAGCACGTCCCCCTTCTGGCTCCTACCTGGACAGGCAGCCAAGGGGCTCCACATGCTGCCCCCACCCTAATCACCACCCCTGCAGCTCTCATTGGCCGTGTGTCGGGTTTTGTCCCATTATTCATGCTGTTTTGGCAGCCTTGCTATGTTTTCTGAAGGCCTGGTGTGCTAACAGTTGAAGTGTGATAAGTCCCATCTTCCTAATCCAATAGACCTGAGGCACTGAGCCGGGGGCGGGGGCGGGGGGGGCGGTAGTGCATTTTGAATCATCCATTGGCTGAAGAGTGTGCTTCCAGCCTTAGTGAAGCCGCGATCTACTTAAAAGGCTGCCCACCATACCTGCAGCCTGCTTTTCACCAGAGACTGAGGCTGGCACACAAGTCCCTCCATGTTAGTCTGTAAGAGGATCTATGCAAACTGACTGCAGTTTGCCCAGTAGCCAATGCATGAAAAATCGGCCCAAAAGGTGCCACCATTTGTGTGTTTAGAGGGTCTGATTTTAAGTGGGTTTACCAAAAATAAAGACAGATGGCAATGAATTAACTAGGATGCTGTTCCTGACTTGTCTCCCCCGTGCACTTGGACTGGAACAGAAAGGCCCAAAGAGTCAAATGCAGCTAGCAGAACCCTGTCATGTATCCTGCAGCTGCCCTCTAGCTCACTGTCCCTTCTAGGGAAGGGTATGCGCTGTAGCAGTCCAAGTCTATTCTTCCCCCTTCTCCTTGATTTGGGTCTCATCACTAGTAAATTCAGCCACGAGACAGTCTGGTTTTGTTAAGAAAGAGATAAGAACAGGCAAATATTATGGCTGTGCATTCATTTGGGAGTAGAAAGATCTGTAAATGCGATTGAAAGCTATGTAAGCCCTTTAGGCGACTGTCAAGCCGCCAACATGGTCATTGGTGTCACTGACACTAGAATGTCCCCCTACAGAATTGAGTCACGTCGCCTACTGATCCAGCAAGGGCTAATATATTTATTAATGGTATTAGTATTGTTAGTATTTGTTAGTGGCTGCCATTAAAATCTTTCAGGACTGACTTTGCAATTCATATCACCACAGTATTCTCAGCACTCTCCAGCTATAAGTATAGGGAATGCCGTGAATACTGCAGTAGAATTAACTGGTTGCAAAGGTAGCACTGAAAAGATTTTAATGGCACCCCTTGCATTGAGGATGCTTATGTTAGAAACTTAAAGAACACTTCTACTTAAAATTATTTGTGAACAAGACCATCCGGGGAAGAATACCTTTCTAAGCACATGCAAATGAAGTTCAAGTAAGTGTTTGTTGGTTCCATCCAGTCAGCTGCCTCCAATATCAAAGATACTTTAATAAATTCCTCTCCATTAAAGTAACTTGCTGTCCTTTACCTTTCCAGTTTGAGTTGCAATGAGTTTTATTCTGTGGAAGAATGGGTGGGACTCAGTCTGACATGCATCCGTGAAGAGTAAGTAAATGTCAAGACTTCCTCTTATAGAAGGAGAAAAATATACTGAACGGTTAACTGTCTGAGATTTGTCGGGAGAATTTTCCAGTGACTTCACCCCACACCTTTGCCTTTAGCATGAAATGTAGATGATACAATGCTGAGAGGGGAGGGCATCTCTAAAGATGAATAACAATGATAATTTAACAAGGAGTCCGGCCAATTTTACTTTTAAATCAAATTTCTACCAGGCATGCTGCGCTGCTGTAAATATCATGGCTATTTATAGTACAAGTGGAGGAAGGGACATAACAAAGATTTTGAAAACTTCAGTATTTCAACATCTCCTCACCAGAATACCATTTAATACAATGGAATCCACTTAGCATGAACTAGGGCACAGTAAAACTCTGTTTATATTGAAGTATCTTACTTTAAAAGTTCCAGGTATTCAGTGTGTTGCAATGCACAAACAGCCTTTTGGTTTATGCTCAGTTTCAACTTATTGTGAATTCAAAGGAAAGACCTTGTAGTTAGATGAGGAAGTTTCTAAAGGGAATCTGACTGAATTCTAAGCCTGCATCTGCAGTTGCTTAGACTACATGTCAGTAGGTGCCTTAGTGATTCTTAAGACAGGCAACTAGATTTGTTCATTTCCCAGCTATTTTCCCAGCTCCAATACTGCAAAGGAGTCATCTGGGTACAGCTCCCATCTGCAGCTTGAAAGCGCTAGCATCCTGGGAGAAGAGGAGGTGAAAGTGCTGTGGTTCACTGGGGTAGTAACGGGAGGTGGCACCTTTCAACTCTAGGTTAGTGGTTCCAATCAGCCAAGATCAATTGTAACTAAAAATTCCCACCATCGGAGTGCTGCCCAGTGAGCTCTCTAAAACAGACCAGTGGGTGGTCTCTCACCACAGCTAATAAAAGACAGTGCCAACAGTGCAAGAACCACCACAATTTACAGACTATTTGGCTTTTCTGTTAGCAACATATTTGGAGGTGCAGTTGAGGGCTGAGGGGCTATTGGCAGAAGAAAGGATGGACTTTTACTGTACTTCTACTAGCTCTATGCATAAACAGGACAGTTTCATTATTGCCAGCCTAAACTTCTCATCAGCTCTCTGCTAACCCTGTTTTAAAAAGAGAAAAAACGTGTGGCCATCTTTAGTCTCTTTTTGACTGACCTTTGCATTCATGCACCTAAGCATGTTTCCTGAACTTCCTAGCTACTGCCTTCTGCTGGGTGATGAAAGGGGAAGCTGGTTGTTAGACTCTTCAAATGCAGTTAAGAGATGAGAAAAGGACCTACTAAAATCCATGCTGTGCAGGTAGCCACAAAACTCTTGTGTGTTTGAGTGTGTATGTGTTCCGCACCTTGAAATTTCTAGAAACAGCATCCACGTGCACAGCAGCCATTTTGTTTTTTGAGTTTCTTAGTGTGTTGGAAGACATACAACGTGTACCCTTTCCACCTGAGACTTTGATTGTGTTAATTTTTTGTTGTTTTTTTCCTTCTTAATTGAAACCATTTTAGATTGAAAGTACGTAGCGGTTCTTAATGCTTGAAAGAAATGATTAACTTTGTGAAGCTTCATACTGTTCCCCCTTGGTGACTTCCTCTTCAGCCATGCTCATTTCACTACAAGTGAGAAGGTTACCAGCTCACAGCCAGCCGCACTGTAAAATCAGCATGGAATCGGGAAATTAAGCTGTGTTCTTTTCACCAATCACATTAACACCAAGGATAAGGATTTTGCAACACTGCTTAGTCAGAATGACCTATACAGCAAAATAGAATCCTGCTTGCTCACCCATAGCTCCGTTAGCTTTTTAGTGCGAGAAGCGATATAAGTGGATCTGTGGTTTGATACATAGAGCTATGCTTAAAAAGTGTGTGTAGTGACATGGGGGGGTGTCCCGAGAGGTCGCAGATCTGGTTAAAAAAATGGAGCTGGGTCAGAGACGGATGGACTTTAACCACTGGCTAGTCAAAGCTGTGGCTTTTCAGATTCTGATAGCTACCCCTACATGTTTTTTTAGACTACTTCAAGCACTGCAGTAGACTAAAGAAAAGGAAATAGCAGCATGGTCTAGTGGAGACTGACCTGGTCCACTGAATTGGGACTTGGGAGATGTGGCCACGGTTCCCAGCTCTGACACTAACCATGGTTTCAGGCAAGTCACTTGATTTCTCTGTGCCTCTGTCTTCCCTCCATACATGGCATGTCTTTATTGCCAAAACTGTGTTTTTTACGATGGGGTGACTGATGCATGTGAGCAATCCTGAGGTAAAAGCACAGTGATGATGAGGCATTTTCATTTTATCGTGAGGTAAATGTTGCCTGTGGCAACCCTAGACCCCATGTCTTCGGTTTACTATGCCTCGTTTACCTTGTGGTCAAACTAAAGTACCTTGTCTTTGCTGGTTTTACTTCAGTACAATTCAGGCATATTAGTTGCCCCACAGTTAAAAAGGCAGCTTTTGTAGCAGTGAGGATGAGCCTAATGGGTTTGTACCATGTCTAGTGCAATCTCAGTTACGCCTTGACTGTAATATTGATAATAAAAAAAATATTTCTAGACAGATAACAAATATGTGGAGTCAGTAGCTGCTGTTTCTACTTTATTTTTCTGACTATATTTTACGGGCTTTTTAGGATGACAAACACATTCTATTTTCCGCCGCCCCAGTCATGACCCACCAAACTAATAGTAGACAGAGGATTCCAGAGGTTTTGTTTGGGAAAACTTATTTTAAGATTGATGGGCTTCTTTCAGCTCCATGCTTGTTTCCACAGAGCAGCCTCAGCCGGGTTCATTTGGGCTTATTGTTTTTTTTCCCTTCTGTGGATTGAGAAGGACACCATCTTGATTCCAAAGTGCTTGAGAGCATTGCCCCAATCAATTAATTCAACACTGTTTGTTCTTGGCAGGGATATTAAACAGCCTTGGTCTTAGGTTAAGGTTTGTAATAGATATTAAGCAATGTTCTGCCAAAGTGTTCACTGTCAGGTAGAAAGAGAGACTTCTCTTAGTTGAACTGAACACCTGGAGGTTCTTTAAATGGTCTTTCAGGAGTAATGGGAACGCGGTTAAGGAGTTACACTGCAGGATTTGGCTCGAAGCAGCTTGAACTTATGGACCTTGCAAATAGGAATTTTTATACTCTTGTATTCATGCTGCTTTCAAATAAATGTCACATTTTAAAAGGGCAACATCTGTTCACTTATTTAAGAGTTGGTTTAAAAAGCAGAATGGCAAATGTTGACTTCTCCTTTCTATCTTTCTAAGATCTAACCTGACGCAATGCAGCATAGCAAATTTACAGCATTTAACTACAGCCCAAGAAAGTTGGTGTCTTAAGCTTTGACTTTTAGAAATAATCAAATTCATGGAGATGCAAGAAGAGCCAGGAAGAGGGGACAGGTTATAGGCATTTTATTAGACAGAGGGAAGAGAGGTTTCCATCCGGTCCAGTACTGGGTGGAGAAGAAATAGCAAGCATTAGGAGGTTTATGTCATGTGAACCAAACCTTCATGTATCCTCTGTATATTTATTGCCTCAAGCTGCTAGGTAATCAAACAAATACCTGGAAGAAGGGGAGAGGTAATGTGTATTATCAAACAGATTTAAATTCCCCACATTTTCCTGGTTCCACTTATTTTAAAGAATTCTTCCAGATCTGTCCTACTCTGCCAGCCACAATCACAGGCACTCACCTCAGACTGATGGACCGTCTACACTGCAATCAGGAAGTGGGATTGCATGCGTAGATAAACATCAACTAATTTGATCTAGATAGATCGCATCTCCTGACTGCAGTGTACACATATCTGGAGAGTTTCTGACAATATCAGAGCTGCCCTTCTCTCTCGCCTGCTCCTCCCTCAGAGACCAATCCTGGTGTCACCCTGCAGTGCACTTACCTCCCACTCCAAACCATGATTCATGCCAGAACGTGGGACTGGCAGCACAAAGCACTTCTGCAGCAGACAGATGTAAGTGCATTGAGCTCTCGGTTTAGTCATCTGGAAGTGTGTGCTAGCAATTAAGGATATGCAGTTATGGCTGCTGGGTTCCAAAACATTGCCCCCGTTTTTTTTTCCCCGTTGGAGCTGTTGCAAAATCCATATTAGGGAGGAGTTTCAAAAGTAAAATAGTGTTTGTGACAGTTCTTGGGGTATCCAGGACTGTGAGTCACCTTGTTACTACCCTGCTTCCAGCGTGAGGGAGTCTTGATTGTGCTTAGCTGGGTGTCAGCTCTCAGTTTTTCAGCCACTCTAGTACTCTCCTCTGGGCATGTCAGCCCTTACTTTGCATAGTGCTCACCTGTGACATCCAGCCCCAGACACTGGCCGCTCACAGAACTGCCAGGCTCTCTGTTCCCAAAGGAACAGAACACACTGTCTTGTAAGATTCAAGTCATGATATAGCACTTTGCTTAATACAACAGCCTTGAGCTATATTTATAATGAAAACAAGAATAAGATTATTATCAAAGATTCAAGTGATAGCGAGAAAGGATAATGGAAACAAATGGCTACATATAAAACACACTCTTTCTAGAGACTAAACTTAACTAATATGTTAACCTCCTGTCTAAAGAAATTTTCTCTCATTCAAAGTCTTCTGCAGTGTTCTCAACCAAGGCTGGTTGTGATCCTGTTTTCATGAACACAAACATGCTATCTGTTTACTTCCTAGGTGCAGGATGAAGGGGTGTTGTCTTTGTCTTGCAGATATAGCCCCAAAATTCATTGTCCTTGCTCCCAGACAGGATAATCACCCGTGGCTTGTTTTTCTGTGTGCGGCTTGCCTGATGAAGTTACATCTCTTCGTTAACATTTGACTTTGTATGTAGATGAACATCCATTGTGTTAGCTTACAATGTTTAATTTACACCCTGACCGAGAGAGGGGGGAATAAGCATTTCTTGTCTGACGAAAAACCTGTTTTTCACCTCTGCTGGTGGCTAACACTTTGATATAGAGTAGAAGAGCCTATTCTCAATATACATACAATAACTTCTTATAAAGTTTCAGTACCCACCTTGTCTCTCTAATAGTATCTGTACACACATTTCACAATTATATTAATAACCAGTGTGACACCAGCTTTCATTTGAGACCTCACATGACATTCTTTGGTGAACTAGAATGTACATACCAGAATCAGGAGGTACCTGTCGCACTCTATACCCCCTTATCAGTTGACATTAAGAGATTCTTGGTTCACTGTGTTCTATTGTAATCAGTGACAATATCCTAGTACTTCTGAACAAGTATAAACTAGCGTGTACACAGTCATGGGAAGCCAATTTTGATTGCAAAATAAGAGGTTATTAATAACAAGGGTTAAATATTTAAAAAAATATGAAAACCACCTTAGAAATTTTCTTTTGAGCTAGTGTGACATGATTAACAACATGAAAGGAAGAGAACTCCAGCCACTTGAAATACAGCTATGGTATTTGAGCTAATATCCATTACATTAATTTTTAAAGTGTTTTCCATTTTTTTCTTTGATTGCTGTACAAACCTTAATGTCTGCTGCATGAGTGACACTAGATATACACACAGAACTGTACGCAATCTATCCAGCATCAGGCAGTGCCATGTAGGCGCTAATGTTACTATGTTTATAATAACCTCAGACCAGGAATGTGCCTATTTTCAGTGGTCTGGAACCAGGGACGAAAATGGGGATGCTGTTTTCATTAATGCATATGCTTCTGTGAGCTTCAAAACTTTTCTTCTCAGAGTTAGACAGGGATGGCCAAACCTATACATACACACACACACATACTTCAAAATGGAAAATTGGTTCCAGTGCCCAAAATGGGGTAGATGAACAGAGGAAGGAAGAACCTTCTGAGGACATTTAGCAAAAGAGAAACCAGAGAAGGTGTGAGAAAGCTTGGTTCTGGTCACGGCTGTTGGACCTTTTCTGGACCCAGACAATCCACCCAACTGTGAAGTGTGAAGTGCACCCATGACATGGGCATATTGAGTTGGAGCAGGGACAGAAGAACGGGGGAGCAGGGCTAGCACCTCTGAAAAGGAAATATGGCGGGCGGTGATCCATGTTTCTGCCCCCGGGCCTGGCAATATCCTGCAAAAGGGTGGGACTGGAGCAGAGACAAGAGCGGGACCTGGAGGAGGGGCTGGAGGTTGCAGCACCGCAAGAGATCAGGCCAGCTGCCAGGGAGCAAGCAGTCCTACCTTCCAGCCATGGGTCCTGACAGAGATACCCAGCCTGGGGGAGGGGCAGGAGAATGTGTGCCAGCTGCTGGGGTTGAGTACTGAATTGGGCCCAGGCATCTGGATGTGGGCAAGGGGATATCAGTGCACAGGGTGCCAGCTACTGAAGAGGGAGGGGATGCACAGAGCATCAGGAGCTGCTGTTGGAATGGCAGAAACTACTGTGATGCCAGCTTGTAGCCAGCTGCTCCTCCAGTCTCAATAGCTTCCCTCACTTGCCCTCTTATCCTTCCTCCCCACTCACAGGGAGCTCTATCCTACCCCCACCCCCACCCAAATTGGTGTAATGGACAAATTCCAAAATCCTGGTGCAGTGTACAAAGTATTGTTCCACATTGCATCAGTTTCCATAGCTAGATGTCACAAGCCTTCCAGCTGGAAGGCAGGCTGGCAAGAATCAATGCCTGTGTTGGCAGTTCCGTTAAAAAGATCAAGGACTCAGGTGTTTTTCTGCTGTAATTCAGATCTTTGGTGTCCCCAGACCATGGTATAAATTAACACGTCTTTTGGCATGGATATTTCAGGCAAAGAAAAGCAAGAACTAGCCAATAAAAATGACATGGTAAATATATTGGTTTGGAAATCTGGGCTCCTGTAGTTTTCTCATATAGCATAAAATGTCATTGATGTCATGCTAATGCAGCCATCTATGCAGCTATATGCGGGGTACAAAGCAGTTTGTCGCTGGGACGTGCTCACAGTGCAGTTTCTGTCCATCAAAAGATGATCTGTAGAGCTGGTCAGAAAAGTTTTTTTTGGTTGTGGGAAATGTCAGTGTTTCATCAAAAAACTGAAAATTAACCCGCGGGAATGGGGTGTGTTTCTTGTGACAAAAATGTAGACATTTTTGAGGAAAGTAGACCCTTTCTGTGGCAAATTATCATTTACTCAAAAATCCAGTATTCCATCTAAAAAGATTTGGGTGGAAAACTTTCAGTCAGCCCTAGAAATTTGCCATTTGCAAAATGACCTTGTTTGCTGGGTTTGTTTGGTTTGCACTGACAGTCTTCTGCATCATAGTGAGAACATCAAGGTGTTTTATGCTTTCACAGTCTATGTATTTGTGTATCATGAATGAATTCATTCTTCTGGAAATGAATTGGTGGCAGCAACTGAAGAGGCTCCATCGTCACTAATCTTGTTTTAACTGGCACAAATATTGCAGAGATGCGAACAAAGTCATGGCTGTAGCGTTTATAGAAAAAGAAGGCAGTCATCAGTGGTGTCTGTCTTTGCTATCTCAGGGACGTTCTTGGGGACATTATGTTTCAGATTAAGAGAGCTGACAGGCTGGCATCCGGTCTTCAAGCAGTAATGAATGACAAACTAACTGTGCATATAGGCAGGGCAGGGTTTTGTCAGCAATGTGTGCCTTAGATTCATGTTTATAATAGTGCACTGGTTTGCATGTTCATCACTTTCGGGAGCTTGTTTTGTCTTTGTTTTGTCTGCTGCCCTGATCTGGGAGGGTCCGCAGGAGCGTTAAATGTCTTTTGCATTTTTAGGATGGCTCATTCTTCCATTCCAAATTATTTTCTTTTTATTTGCTGCGTACTAACCTCTTTCTCAAAAGAGCTGTAGGCCAGATTTGCATGAGATGGATATTATGCTTCATTGTTTCTCCTTTTCCCTGCTGTCAAAATGATCCAACTCCAGCTTTTGCTGGGCAGAGTGCACGTGCATACGTGTATTTGTATGGGCATGTGGCTTTTGGCTATGGGGGCGGAGGGAATACTTCCCACAGGCAGTCTAGACTCATGAATCTTGATGGCATCACAATGGGGAATTAGTTCCACTACTCAAGACATTGGCAACTCTTGAACATTAAAGACATTGAGCTTCAGGGTTTAACTAATGTGGGTTAGGAAGATGCTTCTCTGTGGGCAGGTTATTCCATAACTGCCTTCTGCAGAGGTGCTTGTACCTTCCTCTGGGGCAACTGGTGCTGGCCATTGCTGGAGACAGGCTATTGGACTGGATGGATCTTGTTCTGATCCAGTGTGACATTTCCTACCTATGAGAGGGGAAGAGTTCTTCAGTGACCTTGCAGCTACATTGAGAGGAGCACTGCCCTGCTCTTTTGGCCTTTCTCCCTCTCGGTTGAGAGGGTGGACCTAGCCTTAGCTAAGTATATCAAACGTATCATGGCTGCAATGAGTGGAAAGCAGAATGTGTGAGTTGAGAGGACTGAACTTTTCATGTCTAATTGGGGAACAAAATTCTCCTCCTAGCCGGAAGCCCAGACAGGTGGCTCCACGCTCACTGCTAGGTGAATTTCCCAGTCACCCCCTCAGAACGAGAGGGTAGTCAGATTCCACTCCTCCATGTCCTCAGAGCAATGGAGAAGGCAGGGAACCCCCAGGCACTGGGAGAAATTAGAACTGCTGGAGTCTTGTTTAGCCTCTGAAGTTTTTGAAAGCTGCTTGGTTAAGACAGCACAAAATGCACTGGTGGAGTTCAGAGTTGCTTCAGTTTGAGCCTTTCCCAGGGGGCTGTGAGATTGCTGAACAGGCACAAAACAGGGTCAGGCTGTGAATAGGAAGAAACTATTCCTCACACAATGCACGATAGGAGGAAAAAATCCACCAGGAGGACAATAGCAATCGTTCTGCTCCCTTGCATTCTTGTTTGTTGAGTTTTAATAACAACAAGGAAGGTTGGATATTAGTCATGGGGGTCCTGGATGCCAAGACTTCTGGCTATTTTCTAGGATCTCTGTGATTTCTTATGCATTTATTTTAGCAAACTCGTGACTTTTGCTGGTGTTTATTTTTTTGTTCTCTTTTTGCCCCGTGGCACATTTTTGCCATGAAAGGCAAATGAGCAAACTCCAGTCTTAACAATGATGATACTTTGTGCTTAGGAATGATGCTTTTGGTCTCCTGCACTTACATGCCTCCTCTGATTGGTTGACTGTTCCACTATGCAGTGTTGTTGTAGCCGCATTGGTCCGAGGACATTAGAGAGACAAGGTGGGTGAGCTTCTGGACCAGCTTCTGTTGGGGAGAGAGACAACCTTTCGAGACACACACAGCTCTTCTCCAGGATCTCCCTCTCACCAACAGAAGTTGGTTCAATCAGAGTTTATTACCTCACCCAGCTTACCTCTCTTATTGTTCCAGTGACAGAGAACCATGAAATCCCACGAAGGGCTTAGACTATAGGACAGAAAGATGGAACGGGATTATCTTCTTTGAGTGATGTTGAACTGGACCATGTATTCATTGAGGAGCTGGTGCAAAGAATGGAGCACTGAGGTGACATATTCCTGGCAACCGATGTATCTGCAATACTTCTGTATGGCCAGATCACCATAGTAACATAGCACCTCACAATCTTCAATGCATTTATCTTCACAATACCCCTGTGAGGCAGGGCAGTGCTATTCCCATTGTACATTAGTCCCATTGTACAAGTGGGAATTGTGGCACATAGGGAATAAAGGCACTTAAGATGGGGTGTGACTCTCCCCTGCACTAAACTGCCCTGCTGTAATTGTCTGGTCCCGGCGGAGCGGCTCCAGGCAGTGTGGTAAGGGGGCAGGGAGGGGGTGTTGTGCCTGCTGACATGAATTAACAGTTGATTAATGGGCTTTGAGCTAGTCCTGTCTCAGCTAGGGGTAGATCAAAGTGTCTAATGAATGGCAGACTAAAGTCACTCCCTAGCTTAATTGTTCATGTAGACAAGCCCTACACAACTTACCAAAGGTCACACAAGAAGCTTGTAACACATCAGGGAATTGAACCTGGGTTTTCATAGTCCTAAACTAGCATCCTAACAGCTGGACCTTGCTTCCTCCCAAAGGGCTCAGGATTTTATTGCTTCTCTGAGACAAGAGCCAGGATTTGAACCTATGACTTCTTGTAAACCAAGCTTTCCCTGACACCACACTACCAAGCCGCTGCACAGTAGAAGCTTGGTTGCTAAGCGAGACAGGATACTGTGTTTTGTACCATTTGGAGCTTTTTCTGGGTATGTTGTTTTGTTTGTAGATGCAAGATATAAAAGCCATTCCTTCAGCTCTCGCTAGGTAGTTACCTCTCACTTGTCACCATGGTACCCTGCGCATAGCATTCTGATGAGCCACTAGGGAAGTACTGAATGGAATGTCTTGCTCTGTGAGGATGCTGTTTGCCAGGTGAGCTTTACCAACAGCGAGTGAGTTAATTCCTCTCTGGGGAAAATGTTGTGCAGTATTTGGCTCCAGATCTTAGTCCAAACTCATTGACCCTGGCCTTGTAGTCACTACATGATGCCTAGGTCAGAGAGGTCTCTCTTTCCAAAGAATCTGCACCACTTCAGCAGACTAGCTACAGCTGTTACTTGAGGCCATGACTTATGCCTGGCTAAGAATCTAGAGAGAGATTTTTAGACAGAGGAAAAGCTTCATGTAGATCTGACTTATACATCAATGCATTTCCCTTTCACGTAGTTTTCATCGCTTTGCTTTATGTCTACAGATGCGTAGGGTGAAATCCTCGCTCTGCTGAAGTCAGTGGCAGAACTTTCACTTACTTTAGGGATTTTATCCATAGATTTAAGGCCACACAGGACCATTGCAATCATGTGGTGTAACCTAACACATGCCGGAGAACTTCACCTAGTAATTCACACATCCAGTTAATAACTTCTGGTTGATGTTTGCTAACTGCCAAGTATGTGCCAAAAAATATTTGTATTTTGACTGTTTTACAGCCTCCTCTTCTGCTACCAGTTGATCTTCCAGTCATTGTCATAGTCACAAATTTGGGATTATGACATCAGCATTATTTTTGTGAATCCAAATTATGACTAGGGCAGGAGAAGCTGTCTAGGCAGGAAGCACCAATTGAAACTCTTTTCCTTCAACAATAGAAAAGGCACATTGAAAAAGCTGTCCAGGTCCATTTCTTCTAGTGCAAATGTCATTTTTCTTTGCAGTTGTATTCAGCTTACAAATTCCCATTCATAATGTGGTTTTGAAGATTTCCTTTTTGTGTGCTTTCTGAACAGTCTGTGCCCTGTTTGCATTAGAGAATATTAGTATAGAACTTCAGTGCAGAATGGATTGCATCAGTGATGAACTGCCAAAATATTAACAACAGGTTCCCTCCTCCTCATCCCAGGAGGGGGTCATGGCCGCCCCCCCGGGACTCCTGCCTCATCCAACCCCCCATGTTCTTTGACGCTCCCCCTGGGACCCTGCCCCATCCACCCCCCTTCCCTGTCCCCTGACTACCCCCTGCTGACCAATCCAATCCCTCCTCTCATTCCTGATTGCCCCCGGGACCCCTGCCCCATCCAACCACCCCTTCTCCCTGTCCCCTGACCACCTTTGGAATCCCTGCCCCTGATTGCCCCACGGCCAACCCCCATCCAACCCCTGCTCCTTCTGACTGCCCCCCAGGACCCTGCACCATCAATCCCCCTGTTCCTGCCCTCTGACCGCTCATTCCTATCCACCCCCATTAACTCCCAACTCCCCTGCCTCTTCCAACACCCCCTCCCTGCCCATTACCGCCTGTGGAGCCGCTACCGCGGGACCAGCACCAGCACCGGCGCGCGGGGGCGCGGGCCGGGCCGGCCCGGTGCCGCGGAGGCCGGGAACCGTGCTGTGGGGCGCGGAACCAGCTCCAGAGCCAGGGGGCTGGAAACCAGTGCTCCACGCCGGGACCAGCGCCCACGGCTGCCGTGGGGGCCCGAGCGGGGTCAGGAACAGCGCCCGCCGTGGGGCCGGTCCCCGTCGGGCGGCTGGGGACCAGCGCCCGGCCCGGACCGGGGGGGCCGGGACCAGAAGGCCAAGCTGGGGTGCTCGGCTGGGCCGGGAACAGGATGGGGCTAAGGGCGCTCGGCCCGGACCAGGAGCCGGGCCAGAGGTAGCCACGGGGCCGGAGCCAGGGGCTGGGGCTGGGGCTGGGGCTGGGACTAGGACCAGGACTGGGCTGGGGGCGCTTGGCTGAGGGTGCCAGGCTGGAGGAAACTGGTAAGCCAGCCACACCTCCCCTCCTCCCGCGGCCCAGCTTACCTGCCCCCTGCTTGTTTCAGGTTTCCCGCGAACATTTGATTCACGGGAAGCGGGGGGGGGGAGGAGGAGAAGGGAGGCGGAGAATTCAGGAGAGGAGGGGGAAGTGAGCAGGGGCCGGGGCAGAGTGCCGGAGCTTTTGTTAAATAAAGCCCCTATAGAACCGGTTGTCCTGGAACAACTGGTTCTAAAAGGACTTCTAAATTTAAGAGCCGGTTCCTGCGAACCGGTACGAACCGGCTCTAGCTCGCCACTGGATTGCATTAGTCTGTGTTCTGCGCCTGACTAAAGAATAACATCCTTGCATAACAATACCAGTAAACCCCACCAGTACACTTTTTGAAAACATGTAAGAGAAAGAGGCAATGTGGGGTAGTGGACTCAGTATAGGGTAGAGAGCTAAGAGCACTTGAGATCTAATCCCCTCCTTGCCACCAATTCACTACATAGGCTTGGGCAGTTCATGTAAATCTCTGTGCCTCAGTTTCCCCATTTGTAGCAGAGCAATTTTCACTACTTGTTTCAAACCTCCATAGAGATATTGTGAGGACTGACTGGATAAAGTCTGAGTTTGTTTGTTTTTTCCTGAAAAAGTAGGACTTGTTCCAAAGACCCTTGAAGTCAATGGAATGCTTTCCAGTCTCTTCACGAGCCTTTGCATCGGAATCATGAAGGGATCAAGAAATAGATATGTGCTAAGTATCAAAAGCGTTCAAATGAAAATAGATTAAGACTCATTTGAGAAAGTAAAACTATTTATTTCTCCTACGAGATCAGCTGCTCATGTTTTTAAAGGCCTGTCATGTGGGTGGACATTAGCCTTTGTTTTTCACTGTGCCACTGGCGAAAAGAAGAACCTCTGGATGATTCTTTGTTTTACAGAACTTTCCCTGTGACTAAAACAAAATGCTGCCGCCTCTTCTACTGGGACAAACTATGTAGTGCAAACATTACCATCCAGCAGAAATGAGGGGGGGACAGATTTGTTGTTTATTGAACTCTGTTGCCTGACAGACATGAAATTCTTTGAGTGAACTGTGTAGGGATTTCTCTGGAGAGCAGCTGGGTTTTTTCCCCCGTCTCTTTCTCTCACTCTCTCTCTTTTTAAGTGCCTGGTTGCTAAGCAACCATTATGGGGATGGGGGGGGCTCACAGTAGATTGCAGAACAGTAAATTTAAGCATGCTGCTGTTATTAATCATCAATGGTATTTGTTTCCTATTGATGGTGTATATCTGGTTACACATCAGACCCACTGAAATTAGAAGGAGGAGGGTAAGGGGTGATGTGATTACCGTCAGTAAGTATCTACATGGGGAACAAATATTTAATAAGGGGTTCTTCAGTCTAGCAGGGAAAGATATAATACAAGCTAACAGCTGGAAGTTAAATCTAGACAAATTCAGGGTGGAAATAAGGGGTAAACGCTTAACGGTGAGAGTAATGAACCATTGGAACAATTTACAAAGGTCATGGTGGATTCTCCATCACTGACCATAATAAACTCAAGATTGTATGTTCTCCTAAAAGATCTGCTCTAGGAATTATTTTAGGGAAGTTTCTATGGCCTGTTTTATGCAGGAGTGCCGACTAGAAGATCACTGTGGAACCTTCTGGCCTTGGAGTCTATGGATTGAGTTGGTTGTGTGGTCAACCTCTCCCCCCCCCCCCCCCCCCCCAAAAAAAACCAAAACAAAACAATAAAGCAAAGCTTGGGTAGAAATGGACTTTTAAAAAGACAGTATTTTCCTTCAGCCAGTTGCCTGGCAGAGAGTATGAACTCACTGTAACGAACAGTAAATAATGAAGTATTCCTGTTTCCCCACCGCCAGCCCCCTCCCAGCTGGGTTGTTGTTTTTTTTTAACTGAAGTAAACAATTTTTATGCTGTCTGGAGCTATCAAATTTAATAGCATAGTATGTGTTAGCAAAAATAAATACATAAATAAACACATTAAAAACACCACTCTGTGCAACATGATTGTGAGCATTAGAAGAAATGTTGACAATATAACGGGAGGTTGGTACCTTCCAGGATTTTCTAGAGTCAGATACGGGCAGGTATCTGATACTGCTGCCTTCAGGGAATAGGGGATACGTTTGTTAATATTGGTAAATCACTTTGCAAATGGAAAGTAGTTTATGGACTTTGTCCAAGGCCCACTGAAGTCAGTAGCAAGACACTTGTTGACTTTCCTGGCCTTGGGATCCTGCCTTATAAAAGTTAAGTGGAGCTTGAAACAAGGTGTGTTAATGTTTCCAGAATCATAAGTGCAGATGAGTTGATAAATTTCCTGGGCTAATATACTGCTGCTTTGCAATTTCAGAGCCCCACCATCCATGATCTCAAAGCCCTTTAAAAATATTAGTGAATCAAGCCTTCCAGTTCCCCCGAAGTATGTTAATTATTATTATCCTCTCTTTGCAGATAGGGAGACTGGTCTTTTTTAATATAGTATCCTGCAGCAATGATCCCAATTACAGCAGTGGTATGGACCTTTACTGCAGAACGTTCTAGGGTTTTATTTTGTAATTGGAGGCTAAGAGAAATTAAATGGCCATGCAGCAATTCCATGTGGAAGAAACGAGATCAGCTTCAATTCTGTTCTGGAGGGATCAGCTCTGGATCTTCCCCATGCGTTCATTCCTCCAAACTACCACTTCCCACCTATTTAACTGGTGTCTTGCATAACTTATCCATGTCATTTAAATACTGTTTTCTGAAAAGGGCAACATGTCTAGTGAATTATGACATTAAACTGGGAGTCAGGAGACCTGGGTTCTAGTCTTGGCTTTGCCATTGAGTTGTTGGGAGACATCAGGCAAGTCTCTTAATCGCTCTGCATAAAGTTTTCAAAAGTGCCTAAGTGATTTAGGAGCCTTTAAAACCGTAGGACTTGTGAGCGTGAGTGTCTCTAGAATTCGTATGGGATTTCAGCTTCTAAGTCATTTAGATGCTTTTAAAAATGGTACCCTCTGTTTTTTCTCTGTTAAACAAAGTGTGATCTTTCTTAACCACCCTGAAAGTTCTTCAGAAATCTACAGATAAATGCAAAGTTGTTGTTATTACTGCACAGGGACTATGGAACCTCTCAAAAGGTTGAGTTCCACCATGAGCACATTTCATATCCCAAAACATCAAGGGCCTTCAAAACCCACTTGACCATGGTTTTTCTTCATCTCTAGAAAACTCAGTAATAGAATCCTAAAGGCTCTGACTCTGTCTGTAGAAAGGAAAGAAGAAATTAATTGAAATTACATTTCTGCATTTTCTGTATACATTATCGTTGCAAATGGCACCTGGTACATCAGGGAATTTCTGCCTGTCTCACCCACCTAGGACTAGTTACTTAGCAAATTTTTATTTCCTCTTCACCTTCCACAACGTTGGGACAGTGGAAGCAGTAGTTAGTAATTTCCTGTTTCCCAGTTTTATTAAAAGGTGCCAAAATGAATTGCCTCATAGACAAAAGCCAACCAGGTATAGCAGGGACAATGCAAACTTCCCACACGCCAGCACACTGACATGCTTCAGCTTTTTTCTCAGGAGGATCATCTCTAGTAGTAAGGAGTATTTCATTCTCCATGGTCTGTACATTTCTTGCATTAAAAATGCAAGCCAGTGGCACCAAATATTGTCTGTTTTTTGTGGCATGGACACCTACCCACCAAGAATTGGATAGTGATCCCCTGCTTGATTCACACAGATGGGAATGCTGTTTAGATGCAGATGCTTCAAAAGGACCCAACCAGCTGGACTGCCCCTGACCAATAGGACTTTGTAAGTGTCTACTTGCACAGGTCTCTTTGCAAGATTGGGGCCTAATCCAATTTAAGACGGATAGGAACAGGTGACCTAGGAAAACAGAGGCTCAAAACTCATTGCAGACTACCTCACTCTTCATTTTAATGACAGAACAGAGAGAAACCCAGCCTCAGTGCAAGGGACCAGCCTGGAAACTAGGAAGTATTTAGAGGCTGTTAGCAACAAATTTGCCATCGTTCCAGTGAGTGGAGTGGAAAGTACCCTGGAAGTTAACAGTCTCGCCCAAGCCCATAGTCTGTGCTCTACTTAATGGCTTTTCAGCTTGTTGTCCTCATAAAAGCTGTGTCAGCCACCTGGTGCCGGTTGCAGCTGCTGTATCATGGTGAGAGTCCATTTCCTCGGCAGCTGTTGGGTGGGGAGGATGGGGGATGGCATTCTAGCTGACTGCTTGGTGCTATGAAGGAGGCACTGGTCACTGATGAAGAGAGAACACAGAGGGTTGGGTTTCTGGAAGCAGAGACTGGCGTTAGTGCCCAAGAAGGAAGCGTTGACAGATCAGAGTGGGGGGAAAGAGATCTGTTACCCACCACTGGCCATTTCCCAGCAGGGGTGTTACATTAGCTAAGGTATGTTGGCGTTTAAAGCAGCTGATTAAAAATGAAGGAGCAGATGGTGAACTTGGTGTTAAGTTGTTGGGCTTTTTTTTCCTTTTGACGATGGGAAGAAAATAAGCACCAGACTTGCGGGAAATGTCTGGGACAGAGGGGAGACCTTCACAGTGCTGTGTGTATTCTTCATGGCTTTCTAGTCATTAGTAGTCCTGAATAAAGCAGCATATTTGCCTCCACCAGAACACTGGGCTGACTACCATAGAGTTCTTGTATGTATTGATGTGGTAGAGTTAAACTGCTGTTCTGCTGGGTCTATTTAAAAGTCAATACCATCTTACTCAACCGATCTGTTCCCCATGCATAGTCGGAGTCATCGCTGCCTTGAGGAGGGTGAAATTCACCTCTGTGCTCAGAGCCAGCACTCGCCCTATACCCCATTTCAACCTTCTGGATAGGGCTCAAGTGGAATTTCAGACTAGAGCTGTGCCAAGAATAGTAATTCCGTATTGCAGAGAATTTAGACGTTTCCTTTCATTCCGATTTGGAACGAAACCCAAAAGTTTCCAATCCCTCCAAGAAACAGAATCCAAAAAAATGTCATTTTGAAAAATCAAAATGATTTTGTTTCTATAATTTCAAAAATGCATTTCCACCTGGCAGGCTGAGGGGAGTCTAGAGAGTGCCGGCCCATTGACTCTGAGGCTTGTGTCTTAACTGGGGCTTCCTGGCTCTCCATCAGCCAGGATGGCTGCCAACGAGCCAGGAAGCAAGGATTCCATTGCACCCTCATCAGAACCGAGCAGTCTCTATGACATGAATCTACACTCTCTGATGGAGAATTTCTGACCAGCTCTACCGACGACCTCATGTACACAGTCTGCATTGGCGAGAATGTCACCACTGGTGACTAAAAGGTTACTGCTTTCTGCCCGTAAACTAAATGTACCCCCCTTTAATATATAGTAAAGTGCTTTCTCCACCCAATCCCCCCACCCAAATAGCAGATGAAATCCTGGCTCCATTGAGAGTTTTGCAGTTCCCTGGACTGTTGGGAATTTGTCATTGGCTTTACCAGGGCCCAGATTTCACTGATAGTCTTTTAATATTTACAGGCACTCATCTGCCATAGAAAACTGTGGTCAGGGGCATATCTTCACCTGATGATGTGTTATAGAGATACAAGGGTACCATCTACATTACTCCAAGGCCTCCTGGAAGAGGTGTTCAACCCATCTCGCCTCGGCCTGCGTCCAGATGCTATGTAGGTACAAATGACAGATCTCACAGCAAAGAGGCATTCTGCTCAATATTCTCAATCTCAACCAAGCAGAGGGTGCGTGAACTAGTGATAGGCACAGAATTGCTACTCCATTTGTCTGCACCCTCACTGGACAATAATATGTCTTCGCAATATACTTTGCCATACCTTGGGTATGAAAGATGCTCTGTGGAACCGACGCTTATTTGAGCCAATTCTATCAGAATGTAGGATTGTAACGCACGCGAATGCCCTTAAAATGTTCTCTTTCAGGGAAAAGGTTGGGATTGTGGCAAGGTAAAGCCAGAATGTTAATAGGTGAAGATAAATTATAACATACAAAGATCAGCTTCCATTGCCTAAACCAGAATACCTGCTACAGTATATGGAGGATGTGAACTTTATTTAGCGATTTTTTTGGTGGGTAAGTCTCTTACGTTTACTGCTACTAAAAGCAGGATACTGGACTGAACAGACTTGATGCTTAGATCTTGTGTGGGTGCCCTAAGACAGGAGTTCTCAACCTTTTTCTTTCTGAGCCTCTCTCTGCCCCCCGCCCCCACATGTTATAAAAACTCCACGGCCCACCTGTGCCACAGCAACTGGTTTTTGGCATATAAAAGCCAGGGCCGGTATTTATGGGTAGCAAATAGGGTAATTGTCTGGGGCTCCATGCAACAGCAGGGCCCGCAAAGCTAAGTTGCTCAGGCTTCAGCTCCAGGTGGTGGGGCCCTGGGCTTCAGCCCCCACATGGTATAGCTTCGGCTTTCTGCCCTGGGCCCCAGTAAGTCTAATATTGGCCCTGCTTGGTGGATCTCCTGAAACCTGCTCACAGCCCCCTTGGGGGCCCCGGAGCCTGATTGAGAACTACTGTCCTAAGAGACAGGTTGAAAAGCTAGAAGAGAAGGGAGCATAAACTATGCTCTTAAATTCTAGTTTCTCTCTGTCTTCATAGGTTGGTAATAATAACCTGCAGCCAAAATCATAAATATACTTTCTGGCCATTTGTACTGGAGAGTTTTCTCGACCATGCGAAATGCAATTTCAGATGCTATGCACAGTGCATAACCTGGCAACCCACCTACACACTGCAGGAGAACAAAGGCAAAGTTATCTAATAACAATTGAATAGTTGGCTGGAAGCAGCTTACTTTGCAGCTTTGAACTATTGACTTGCTGTGGAACCTGAGAATTAAAAAAATAAATTGTCAGTTTAAAATAGGTGACTGTGACCGGAAGAATCTGCTCCACTGAAATCAGTTTTCATCCTCTATTTCCTATACCTATTATGGCCCAAACAACCTGGGCTGGCAACCAATCAGTCTGTTGTCAAGCAATAATGGTTACATTTATTATTATTTATTGCAGTAACGCCAAGAGGCCATGGCCGAGTGCTGTATAAACATATAGGTGCTGAATAAACATATAATGAATGTCAATGCCTGCCTCAAATTGCTTACAAGCTATTTCTACAGAGCCTCTTATCTTGCAGGATCACAAAGCACTTTGCAAACTCTTTATATCGTGAGTCACGTGTCACTGAAATGCAGCCACTTCTGGGGTGTGGTAGCTGTTTCACACTGCACAGCAACAGTACACAACACAAAGTAAAGAAAAATGTCTTATCCCATTAAAACTGCAGCAGAAATTAAATGTAATTGGACAAAGTGAGATTTGGCCCAGGACTCCATAGTTAACATCTCTAGTAATATTTGTTTGTTTGCTTCTTTGCTAGTGACCTAATGCCTTCCAGAAGCTTCCAAGCTTCGTCTTTCATGTTAAATCTTTTCTTTGACTAAAGAAAACCGGAAAGCAATCCAGACTGCTTCATGCAGGCACACAGGACGGTGTTTTGCTGACAGATTCCAGCAGTGCATAGTGTCGATGTGAATTCTCTGCTCAGGGCTACCTTACAGATCAGGAAATGTTATATCCAGGAAAAATGGAAACCTTGCTGCTAAGTAGACTATTGCAAGGTAGGAGGTAATGAGCATGATTAACTGCTCTCTTGCAGCACAGAAGATGATGGCTTGGCTAGTGAGCAGAGAGGTGAATTTCAAATGAAATGTTACCAATGGGGAATAGGCAAAAGTACCCCTTGCAATCAATGAGCTCCAGGACATTGTTGTAAAGAAAAATATACCAATTACGTGCACATAAAATATTGATGGTAATAATAATTATTATAACCATGACGCAATCTGTTCAAGTGGAAGGAATAAAAAGGAGGAGGAATGGGAAACAGTGGAACAGTAGGTGGCCTAGCTGCCAGAGCCTTAAAGTTGCTGGCAGTGCTTATTAATAATCGTGTGAAACCATAATGAGTAAGTGTGTAGCCCTTACCTGACTGAACGAGGGGAGGCTCTCAGGTATGGGCACCAGAGGAACTGAAGGGACAGTAGCTCTGGGTGAGAGATCCCACTGTTGGTTCAATGCACCGTTGCCTGTGGTTTACTGTGTACCTAGCTTGTTTCAGAAGGATCCCCATTAGCCACCTCAGGCGATGGGCCTGAAGCTCCTGCCATGTACCCAGGTTGGATTCCTCTGGCTCCAATTCTCAGCTCTGGCCAAAGAGGAGTTAGCCCAAATCAGGAGGAGGAAGGCTGCAAAAGTGCCCCTTTTACCACACAACTTTTGTCCTCGGCTGTCCAGGAACTGAGCTACTCCCTGGTGTAAATTAAAACAACCTGCTGGGGTCAACAGCCCCTGGAGGCAGTATGGCTCCCAAGGAAAGTCAGGGTCTAGGGGTATCCTGGCCTTGCTCCATACCCCAGTGGCTTGTAGGAAAGAAAAGGTGCAATAGGAGCTGGTTTTGCTCAGCATATACTAAGCTATCCTAACGTGTTTTAGGGGTGGGTACGGCCAGCGCACCCAGGTATCAGTGAGCTCTGGAGGTTACTGCATAGCATGTGGTTTGCTGCAGCAATAGTCGACTGGGTAGGGCCAGGCGGGCTCTGAGAGAATGGCTGGACAGCAGCAAATTGGTTGGCTAAGGGAATGGGGTTTGATTGATGGGTGGCAGATTGGTTTATAGGCCGGGGAGAAGAGTGACATCTTGAGCTGGGTTTTGAAAATAATCAGGAGGTCAGTTAAATGCAGGGAGTCTGTCCCGGATGGCGGGGGTCATGTGTGTGTGAGAGATCGAGGCCTCAATCCCACAAGATGCTGAGCCCTTTCAATCCCCAGTTACTTTATGGAGAGTTGAGGGGTCTCTCTGCCCCTCTTAGGGTCAAATCCCTGTTGCCCAGTACTGCTCGTGGAAGGCTAAGGGCTTGACCACACTTCCAGTGCTGCAGTTTAGTGAAGATGTTGCTTATGCTGACAGAAGAGCTTTTGCGTTCAGCATAGGTACTCCACCGCCCCAAGAGGTGGTAGATATGTCAATGGGAGACAGTGCTGCATTGCTCAGGGGTGTGGATTTTCCAATGGAGTGATGCTGACATAAGTTTGTAGGTTAGACCAAGACTTAGAGACATTGTTCAGTCCAGAGACTCTCCTGCATGTACCTCTCTGATGATACTTCTGTTGGTTGCTGTGGGGGTGATCTGCTGTCAGGTGGGGAATAAGCAGCAAGGTGTGGCTGAACTCATAACTCAGCCAGCTGGGGACACCCATCTGCCCAGCATCGCTCCCTGGATCCCAAACTGTGCAGGGGAGAAACATGCACACATTCTGGGGAGCCAAGACCCAGATGAGGCCTCCACATCCCTCCAACCCCCACCTCCATATGACATTGGAGGGAGAAAACTACAAAGAGAAGCATGCCACAGACTCCAGTCAGTCTCTATAGACGCCAGAGCAGAAGCAGCCAAAGTAAACTTTCCCCCTGGACATTCAGAGACCTTTCCACAAGTTTTGACTGGATTTTCTCTGCCCTGTGCTGACTGGTTGTTTGTGCCAACCCTTCCTCTTTCCACAGTCTCTTCACCTCCGCCTCACTCCATACCTTTCCATCTTACCTTCCCTTTGCTTGTCCACTTAGCTGGTCCCGTCCTAACTAACCCCCCCCCCGCCAAAAAGTTTGGGAAGTAACCTGCTGTTTGTTGCCATCCCATTGTTCACTCTGCTTGTGTGTTATACCCGTCTCTCCCATCCTGTGTCTGTGTTTAGACTGTCAGCTTTTGGGGCAGTCTGTGGCACAAAGAGACCCATTCTTGGTTGGTCCTTCATAGATACCATAATAAACATGATGATAGGAAAAAAACCCTCAGATCCTGTTCTCAGAGGAAGAAGAATGGGTAAAAACAACAACAAAGGGAAGAAAAAACTTGCAAAATGAGATGTAACATTGGAACCAGGTCTGAATCTCTTTGAGTTTTCCAGGAGGTGTTGATGAGTCTTAAAGGTTTTGGAGCAGTGGGGTAACTGATAGGCCATGAAGAAAGTCAGGTCAGGATTAAGCCAGTAATTTTACTTGGGACTTTCTGTTTGGTGCAAAGCAGGGTTCAGCTCCAGTTTGGATTTGAATCCAACTATGAATCAAACCTACCAGATTTCTGAAATAGGAAAATTTTGATTGGGGGGAAGGAAATTACTCTTCCTAATATTCTCATTTTGATCCAGGTCATTAATGATTTAAAGTTACCATGGTTTTAGATAAAGTTAAACGGAAAAAAAGGCATATCCTTCCAGTTTAATTTTATGTGACTATTTTAGATAATAGAAAAGTTTTGGTTAGCAGAGGAGTATACACTGTGCCTTATTTTGCATGTGATGCGAAAAAAATATTAGAGTAATCCAATGCTGCAAGTAGTTAGTGCTAAATGAATTCCTGCATTTGCTTGTCAGAAAATTGGCAACACATTGCCTCATTGTAAACAGCAGGCTTAATGACCATATTCTTCGATATTAATCCAGTAATCAATTCTATTGAATCGTCGTCTCTATACACGCTACAGAAACCACATTGGCTTGCTTTTGGAAAGATACAGAATTTTGTGGGCTGAAACAAACAGTTTTGTTCCCCTCTTTCTGTTTGTTTGAGGGCTTAAGCGACGTACAATGCCTTGTTCTAGCCCTCTGGGCAGGGTTGAATTTCACCCTGAGTGGTATGGGTCTGGGCGACATGGTATGTCCCATTCCTGGGTCACATTGCTGATATGCTGATGGCTGTTTGGGTTATGGGACTTGTTTTGGAGGCCTTATTTTGGTTGTAACTAGATAGATGTCTACATCATAAAACAACCACGTCAACCGTACCTTTCTTCAGCTGAAAGGCCATCTAGGGAATAGATCAGGGGTAGTCAATTATTTTTTGTCATGGTTCCAATTTCTTGGACAAGGTACAGTGAAGGTCCAGACTCCAGAGAAAATAATAATTTAAAAAACCTCCAGTAATGATAATGAGTAAATAAAAAGATTTCGGGGTCTATTCAAAAGCGTCTGGCAGTCCGAATTTGGTCTGCGGTTTGCCTATTGACTACCCCTGGAATAGACTTTTAATCAGGCTGAACTCTCTTCTCATACTTGGTGGTCACTCCAGAACAGACTTTGAAACACAATGCTAGGCACTTCACTGCCTGTTCGGGGGCTAAGAAGGGAACTCAGGTTCACAAAGCTTCGTTCTGCCTCCTTTCCCCAGCACTAAAATTCACTTCCAGAATTAATATATTTGTTCACCTTGTCGTCAAGTAAAAAGCTTTCTGGAATTGTATAAGGATCTGTGTCCAACAACACAGACCATCTATGGTAGTTCCTCCCCAGCAGATCTGATTTCTTTTGTCAGCAATTCAGGTAGTGTAGTAAAACGGTTCCGTCTTCAGAAGATGTTGTGCCTCTTTCATAGTAAATATTTATTCTTTCTCAAGTGGCAGTGCAAATTCATTACAATATAATGATGCTACAATCTGAAGAGCTTCCTTAGTTAGCTTTTGATATCAGTGGAAATTTTGCTGAGTGTGGTGCTCAGCATGAGCCCCGTACACATGGAAACTTACATTCAAGCTCATTGTGGTATTTTTCCATGAAGTGATCTTTAATGTGCCCTGGGTCACTCAGCTTTCGTAGCTCACTGAGCAAAGTAATGTAAGCTGTAGTTGTTTCTGTTCATAGTGAATTCCTATATATAAACAAGCCCAATAAATCCATTTCTCTCATGCAATCCTTTTACTTGTGCATCTTGCTTTCCATGTTCTTCATCATGTTGGACCCAAATTTAGAAGTGGGCCTGGTTACACAGGTGTGTAGATTGACATGGATGAGAACGGCAGGTGACATGGCTCCGTCATGCATGTGTTGGAGAGGGGCAGTTGACACAGATGCATGTTACAATCAGATGAGCTTGATCTTCTCTTTCTCTCACGTGGCATTTTGCTGATATAGAACTCCAAGGATAAATCCAGGATGGAATCGGGAAGAAATTCACCTCTTTCTGCTGGCCATCTTCATTAGTGGGACCCGTGCTCATGCTGCAGAGGTTCATTAAGAGAGTGTCCTGTTCGTAATGGTGCCTAACGACCGATTCACAACAGATACATGGTATAAACCCATGAAGCTTCAATAGAAGAGAGCGCCTCACAGTCTAGTGGTTTGGGTGCTGATTGGGGAGCCAGGAGACCTGGCTTCTTTTCCCACCTTGGTCACTGACTTGTTGGGCAAGTCACTTTACCTCTGTGTTCCTGTTCCACCTGCCACCCTCGGTTTGTTCAGAGCACGGCTGTCTTTTACTGTGCATGGGCATACAGTACCCAGTACAATGGGGCACAGATCTCAGGGAAGACCGCCAAGTGCTACTAGAATACAAACAATCACCATGAGTGTCCTACCTGTGTGTCCCCGGAACATTCCTCCGCAGTGAAGCTGCCTGTCCCTTCAAGTGTTTGGGGGTGCTGTCTAGAAGCATTGCTTCCTTCTGTGTTATGTGCCGTCCCTTTGACTATGTCTAGGGACTCAGTGTAAATCGCACCCTGGAAACTGGACTGCAAGAGGAAAAGCGGGCAACTTATACAAGGAATTAAACAGAAACGTTGTGGAGCTTTTAGGCCTCAGTATTTGTATGGTTCAATTTAAAAAGTTTTCTCTCTACCTTCGTAGATAAGCCCCAATCACAATGGAATGCCTTCCTGCTTCAGGGGAAACTTGCCGTGTACTAGACTTCATCACAGAGAGAACAGCTGCTTGTGCCAGCCTATACATGTTCTTGTTCGTTATCAGTCTCTCCCTCTCATTCACTCTGCTCCATTTTTCCCAGTCCCTCTTGAGTGGAATTCAAACACAAACACATTCAAGTTTGAGTGTGTTTGAAATGAGGCCGAATGAATTCTCCACTCCTTGAGAGATGGACATTTTTTTTAATTAGGAAAAATGTGTTGACAATGACCTTTTAAGGTAATATTAAACAAGACACAATAAAGTCGGTCTTGGATGGATAGGAGCGATTGCACAATAGACTAGTTTATTGTGTAAATATATCTTTTTATGTTTTCAAAATCATGTGAGGTACTCAATAGACTGTAAAAACTCCAAAGGAGCCATTCCAGCCTGATGTATTGTGTCAATCTGTTAGTATGGATATACATATTAAAATGGGTATAAAAATGATTGCACATGATGTTGCACAGAAGGCAGTGTTCAGATCTTGAGCACTGAAGAAAATCCTAATCCTTATTTTTGGTTAGTGACACTTAAAATTTCATGGAAAAATTGTAGATGGCTTAAAATCAAGGAGGAGAGAATAGATTGGCTCGGAAGATTGGGATTGTGGTACAGAGCCTTTCGGATCTTGAGTTCTTGGGGGTCATTGCCATCTGACAGAGGTGTTATAACAGCTTATGTGAAAGACGTTGGGGTTCTGTCACTCTGTTCCTAGTGGACCACCCCAATAACACTGATCTGCTTCCTTGTTGGCCATCTCAGCAGACAGGCTAACTCCAAAATGGGCATGAGGAATGAACTCTTCTCCCATACACCTGATTCTTTTCCAAGTCAGAATAAGATATGGTTCTTCATTCCTACAAAGTAGCTTTTCATGGTGTGGCGGCGCTCTATATTTCATTTAATGGCTCCAGATCAAACAGGCCCTGTTTAAAAGAAAAAAACTGTTCTTTTTTTTCTAATTGCCAGCCTTGCAGATTTATCCTGGGATCTGAGAGTCAAGCTGGGTTTTTCCCCCCATCTCATGAATTATTGCCTGCATAATTCTGCAGGCCAAATTATGGTGTCAGTCTTGCCTATACAATTCCTCTGTCCTCAATGATACCTTCACAGTCACTGTTGCTTTTAGTGGCTTGGCACGGTTGTATCTGATGTGAACTTATAAGACAAGATGGGAGAGGTTGAATTCAGCAAACAATTCTATTGATCATGCACAAGAAAAGAGAGATTTTCACACCCCCTCCCATAGCTGCAATGGCTCTGGACGGACAACAGGAGTGAAAAGCTGGAAAAATGTGTTTGTCACTGAAGTCAGCAGTTATGACTCTGAACATGCACTAGGGCAAATCTGTTGATTTAAGAAGATGCCAGTTTTACAGGGTCATTTTTCAGACTAGAACTACATGAAGTTAAACCAGTGTGTGGCAACTTGTGCTCCAACTGCCTGTCAAAGTTCCAGAAAAAAAACAGAAGACCCTCTCCATGTTATAGAGAGCAGAGGAGTTGGTTTTAGGGCCTGATTCTCTACTCACAACAGTGCAACACCATTGGCTTCATTATAGAGTAGTCCTGATTTACACCAGCACACGTGAGAGGGGACTTGTATGCCGCCTTCAACTCCTAGGTCCCAAGCATCAGACTGAAACTTTAATTTATTTTTTATGCAGCTGAAAATTGCCTCGTTTAACAGTTGGGGTGGGGTGGAGGTGTCAGAAGATGTCAGCCAAGAGGACGTGTTTATTGCAGAGTTATAAACTTCTTCAAAATAAGGACTTAAAAGGCAATGCTTACCAGAAACCTCCTGATTCTCCCGGCATTCTCGGGGGGTAGGTTTATTTTAAAATAAATGCACAGCCCAGCGGTAGAACTGAGCAAAAAGAAAAGTATTTTGAGTAAGATCATCTTAAAGGAGGTAATATCAGTTTAGAAATGCTGCAGCTATTTGTCTAAAGTCCATCTCCCCCCACCCCCCAAACAAAATAAGGAGTAATGAGATGACAGGAAGAAACTGACGAGCATGAAATGTGTTATGACATGGATCAAGATCTATTGCTTTGCATTGGATGGAAGCTAAGCCTTGGATAAGTATTTCACAGCTATGGAATTAACAAAGAATAAATAGAAGACCCATTGCCTGTGTTTCACTCAATAGAATGCTTTATTTACCGTGTCTTATTCAGTTGCTGGAAGTAGTAAATGTCCCATTTGGCTTCAGAATGGATTTTAAAAGGGGCGAGAAAAGCACAGGGGTTGGGCCCTGACATCTCTAGTGTCATATTCCTACTGATGTGGCAAACATACTAATTTATTAGTAACGTGGCAGCAAAGGAACACCATAAATGTTCTGAGTCACCATCCTGGAAAAAAACATCAAAGCGTAGCATTTTCAGCATCAGTAGCCTGGAAGAGACCCCCCAGATGGTGCAGTTTCTCTTTGCTTCCTGACTTTGAAAGCTGGGCTATATCTCACACAGAAGTTATGGGCTTGATGCAGAAATTACTGAGTGAGGTTTTAATGTCATGTGTTATGCATGAGATCAGACTAGATGATTATGATGGTTCCTTCTGGCCTGAGAATCTATACGTACATACATCAGTCATGTTTTCAGTCATTTAGATGTATATGTATTCTCTGTTTCTATCTCATCCTGTAAGGAAAGCACTTAAACGTGAGCTTAATTTAAAGCATCTGCTTAACTCTCATTGATATGTTTAAGTGTTTTACTGAATCAGGGACACAGCATTAATGAAGTGTGCTGGCTACATGTAAGGATTTGATCCATAGATCTTAAAGAAAAAGATCTCCTTCATCTTTCTGACCCCAACCCAGATCCTCAATCAACTGACTTCCTCAAACCGGGCACCACATAACTCTCTCCAGGAAATGCCAGAGAAACTGGTTCTAGTTTTGGGATTAATTGGCACAAATTCACCTTCAAAGTCTCATGGGACTAGATTGCCCCTCCCTGTAGGAAAACCCTAGTTTAGGGTCAACACAAATGTTTGTGTCCTGGAAAAAGTGTTTGCAGAGTGTCTAGATGAGCATTTAGAGGGGTGTTAATTAACTGGAGTTAATTGGAAGCCAAGTGGTTCAAGTTACAAAAGGAGCAAAAACTGTAATCTCCGCAGACCCAAGGCATGGGCTTTGCAGCTTGCCAGAAGGTCAACTGATCCGGGCTAGTTTGGACTGGGATGGAGTAGTGATTTCCAAAGGAAATGAGCCCTCGTAGAGAATGTCTTCCCTTCAATTAAACACCTGTGACCTGTGTCGGTTGACTGGGACTCACTGGTTTTGGGCTATGGGGCTGTACAACTGTGATGTAGTCATTCGGCACTGGGCTGGAGCCTGAGCTCCAGGGCCCTCCCACCTCCGAGAGGAGGCTATTGAGACTGGAGGGGCATGTGAAGCCTAGCGCCAAGCTGGAAGGGACATCCTGTTCCTGGATAACGGGTGCCCAGTGCCCTGTGCTTCTTTCTCCCGCACCCTCTGGCTTGGCAGCTGGTGCTCCGTGCATGAACATCCCCTTGCTCCACACCCTTGCTGTCCAGTCCTCCACCCTAATGGCTGGTGCACAAGCTCCTGCCCCTCCCCAGGGCTGGCTGTCTCTTTCAGGACCAGCAGTGGTTGAAAGGGAGGGCCAGGATGGGCTGGGGAGTCCTCTATGCCCGCAGCTGGCTGTCTTGACCTCCTGCGCTGTGGCAGCCACTCCAGACCCACCTCTGGGTCCCACTCTTGTCTCCACTCCCCCTCACCTCCCCCATGTGTGCATCTGGAGTGAACATAGCTGGGTTCCTTTCCACTCCCACCTCTGCGAGAGTAGTGGAGATGGAAAACATTGGGAGGGTGGAAACAGATCTGCCCCCCATCCCCCTGCCAGTATTTCCACGGGGAGGGGTGCTAGCCTGCCCCTGCCCCACCCCCCCGAGTTCCACCACAAACTATACAGCAGTGAGTCAGCCAAATAGATATTAGTGCCATATTTACATAGTCCTTTGTCTGACCATAACCACACTTAAAATAAGTTCCGCTTTTTATGGCATCTGGCACATGTGTTGTACAATGCTGTAGTTTTACCCTTGTTATGATTCCAAGCTGATTTCTTTTTGGGATGATTTCCAAGCTTTGCTCTCAGGAAGGAGAAACGTGGTTTTGTAAAGAGTCGTAGAGCTGACTTTTATGATTTACTGTAAATCATTCAATTCTTTCTTTTTTCCAATCAAACTTTTGTTGGACTAGTTCTGAAGGGAAAATATCACTGGAAGCTGTTTGGGGAACACAGATGCACAGAATCTTAAAATATCAGATATGGCTTTTTATTTTGTCTTCTCAAGAGATCTTTTATGGCTGGGGGAAGCCCCTTAATGTAACTTAGTTTTGCAGCTCTTCTGTTTTACGTGTCATGATTTCAGAATTGCTCTAGAAACAGAGACATGAGCTTTGTGGAAAGGGCAAGTCATATAGACAGGTGCTTATTTACAGCTATGAGGCTGTTGAAACACCTATGGATAATGAAGCTGTTACCTGGAATCCGGAAGCCCGTGAGGGGTCTAATTCTGGTCAGAACTTGCCCTTGGAGCAACTTGGATTTTCTCCTGCCGCAGTTCAAATGGTAAAGTGGAATGTTATGTATCGATCTGGTTACAAATACGCCCCGATGGCAGTTACTATGCTGGAAATCTTGATTTGCTGTGCAGATTGGGACAAACTACCCGGCTGCTCATACAGGGGCCATGTGGGGGAGACAGACAGGTCCGCAAGGGAGTCAGGAAGGCAGGAATGAGTCCATGAAAGGATTTGTAGCTCCCATCCTGTGGTGAGCAAGGAAAGGGATAAACACCACAGCTGCCTTTTCTCCATGTGGAGATGGCCACGTAGCCTGTGTGTGTCAGACACATGGCAGGGCACAGCTGAAAGGTAGCGTGCCCTGGGGAGACTCCGTTTGATATGTCTACTGTTTTCAGACACAGTTCGGAACCCTGGATAGCAGCAGTTTTCCCCCCACTTAGCGTAGGTGGGATTCCCAGAAGCTCCCTTCTTAGCTATCTGCTCTGCTGGATTTCCTGAGCTTCCACAGCTAGAATTTGAGACACCGAAGCCCTTCCAGGCAAAGGAACTTGATCAGACAATTTAATCCTGGCCTGTGACAGTGCATGGTTGACCTTGCTATTTCCACTGTCATAAAGGTTTTATTTCTCCCCCTCCCCCAATAAAACCTTCTCCTTTTATTGTATGCATGTGGCAGCTGCCTTCAAAGCCTCCCGATCTCTCTCTCTCTGTTACTATTCAGTGGCGGGGAGCATACTCCTTCTCTCCCATACCGCCACCACGCCCAAGAACTGGGTACAGAAAAATTGCTTCTTCTGCAGACTGAGGGCACACATGGGAGGCAGTTAGGCATCCAACACCAACTGAAAGTCAGTAAGGGTCGGGAGCCTGGCTTCTGCTCTCTGCTTTTGAAAATCCCTTCCAGAGTCATATAATGTCTTGTAGGCTTACGAAGACATCTTACTGCTAGGCACACACAGATGGGTTCCGTCATGGTTAGAAACAATGCTGAATCCCAAATTAGCATGAAGGTTACAGCCCTGTTTAAAAATCCAGAGGCAGAAAAATGTTTTGATGTATATCTCTACCCCAATATAATGCTGTCCTCGAGAGCCAAAAAATCTTACTGTGTTGTAGGTGAAACCACACTATATCAAACTTGCTTTGATCTGTCGGAATGTGCAGCCCCACCCCCCTGGAGTGCTGCTTTACCACGTTATATCCGAATTCATGTTATATCGGGTCAAGTTATATCAGGGTGGAGGTGCATTTGTGCAATTAGAAGAGAGAAGGTTAAGGGGAGATATGATAGCGGTCTATAAAAGTGTTACCCTCTCCCACAAACAAAAACCAGGAGTCACCTGAAGAAATTAATAGGCAGCAAGTTTAATATGCAGAAGAGGAAGTACTTTTTCACACAATGCACAATTAACCTGTGGAACTCATTGCTACGGGATGTTGTGATGGCCAAAAGTATAACTGGGTTCAAAAAGAACTAGGTAAGTTCATGATGGATTGGTCAATGGCTATTAGCCAAGATGATTGGGGCAACCCTAAGCTTTCGACTGCCAGAAGCAGAGGGGAAGACCGGTGGATGTCTCCAAAATTGTCCTGTTCGTACACTCCACCTGAAGCTCTGGTACTGGCCTCTGTCGGAGGCAAGACACTGGGCTAAATGGACCACTGATTTGAACCAGTATGGCAGTTATATTCTCTAAAAGATCATTTAAAAGCCATCTCTTTATAAAATTCAAGTTCACCTCCTTTCACAGGGGAAGGTTTATTACACAGGGACAGCTTCAAATTGTGGGATTTGGCATGTCCTTATCAGCTGATAGTGCACGTTTTAGTGACGCTTTCTGTGGTAGCTGTGCTTAATGTTTGAGGACGAAAGAAGAGAAAACAGTGAAGTTGTATACTTGACTGATCCTTTCATATTAGTCTTTTGTGCAATGATTTGTTCTGGTATTTACACCATTTTAAAGTAGAGATTTGGCTGTAATTTCTTCCTCATTCAAGCCCTGATTCTGCAGTTGAATTTATTCAAGCCCATAGCACTATTGACTAGAGCTAGCTGGGAATGTTTCAAGTTTTACATTTCAGTTTTTATCCGAAAAAGCAAATTCTTTTAAACTTGCCAAAATACTTAACGGCAGTGGTCTCCAACCTTTTCGTCTGGCGGGCGTGGTTGAGCATCCGCCGAAATGCCGCCGAATTTCTGTGGCATTTTGGCGGTGACACCCCTCGATGACACCGCTTGCTCCTGACAAGCGGTACCATCGAGAGGCGTCGCCGTTGAAATGCCGCAGAAATTTGGTGGCATTTCAGTGGATGCTCGACTGCCGGCCAGGACGTGGGCGCATCGCCCACGGGCACCACGTTGGGGACCCCTGCATAATGGGAAAGGGTCACATTCAACAAAATTTTCAGCTCAAAAAATTGTGGAAAAAAGTGTTGAAATTGACATTTGAAAAGTATTTTTAAGACAAAAAAATCAAGCTTTCTGATTTGAAATGACTTTTTAAAAGAAATGTAAGCTAATTATAATACAAAGTATAAAATGCTTGAAAATGAAATATTTCAAAATTATTATTAAGCTTTTTAAAAAAAATTTCAGTTTGAGAAAAGTTTTGAGATTTTGACTTTTTTTTTTGCTCCTGGTTTGCGACAGGAAAATTTTCCAAAATCTCAAAATTTTATGAGACAGGAGAACTGTTTCCTGCACAGCTGTATTATTGACTTCACTGGGATTCTTCACATAATATTTATGCCAAGTAGGGTTGCCAACTTTCTAATAGCAGAAAATCAAACATCCTTGCCCCACGCCTTCCCTGAGGCCCTGCCCCTGTTCACTCCATTCCCTTCTCCCTCCCTTGCTCTCTCCCACCCTTGCTCACTTTCACCAGGCTGGGGGAGGGGATTGGGGTACAGGAGGGGATGAAGGCTCCAGCTAGGGGTGCAGGCTCCAGAGTGGGGGCAGAAATGAGGGGCTTGGGGTGCAGGAGGAGGCTTCTGGCTGGGGTCGAGGGGTTTGGCATGTAGGAGGGAGCTCCGGGCTGGGGCAGGGGGTTGGGGTGTGGGAAGGGGTGACGGGTACGGGCTCTGGGAGGGCGTTTGGGTGCAGGAGGGGGATCAGGGCTGGGACAGGAGGTTCGGGCACATTCGGGGTGCGTGCTCTGGGCAGTACTTACCTCAGGCAGCTTCTTAGGCAGAAGCATGTCCAGGAGGCTCCGTATGCTACCCCTACTAGCAGGCGCCATTCCCGCAGCTCCCATTGGCCACAGTTCCTGGCCAACAGGAGGTGCAGAGCTGGTGCCTGGGGTGTGGGCAGCGCACGGAAACTCCACTCCCCCACACCTACCGGACATGCTGGCTGCTTTCTGCTCTCCTGGGAACTGCGCGGGGCCAGGTAGGGAGTCTGCCTTAACCCCTCTGCACTGTCAACCGGACTTTTAACAGCCTGGTCAGCAGTGCTGACCGGAGCCCCCGGGTCCCTTTTCAACTGGGTATTCTGGTGAAAAACTGGACACCTGGCAACCCTAATGCCAAGGTGGATCTGGCAACAGGATCAGCATCTTAGAGACCAAAAAAGAAGTCAAGATGGTGTTACTGGTGGCAGCAAGGACATGTAACATTGTGTAAAAGTAGGGATCAGTTCATAGGAAGGAACAGTGCTGTCTAGTGGTTAGAGAAGAGCTGTTGACTTGCTGTCTGATCTTAAACCTCACCAGTGGAAGAGATGATGTAACTTTCAGGGGTGCTGGGCTTGTTAAAGTGCTTTGAGATACTCTGATGAGAAGTGCTATGCAAGTGGTAAAAATTATATGATTGTTTTATTGCAAATAGCTACAGCGTATCTGCTCTGGCCACATTGATAACGTACAGCAATATTGTCTGGGACATTTCTATCCATAAGCATTTCACTGTCCTATATGAGTCAGCTCCTTCTGCAAGAGATTCATTATAAACCACTTTTGGACATTACAGTCGGTTTCACTCACAGAACCCCTATGGAGACCTCTGAAGCAATCAAATCCCAACTTAAATGCACATTTTAACAAAGCTTTACATAGTAGCTGTGCTTACTGTTTCAGGACGAAAGATGAGAGAGGCAGTAAAGGTTTATACTTGGCTGATCCTCTAATCTTGGTCTTTTGGGCAAAGGGGTCAGTGAGATGTTTTGTTTGCACCATTTTAAAGTAGAGATTTGACTGTAGTTTCTTTGAATTAGAGAATGTTAGTGCCTGTTTCCTTTGTAAATCGCAGCAGTGGAACATGCTGCTAAATCGCTACTACAGCATTGTGTGCTCTTCTTCTCCCCTCCTGCCTAAAGTGCCATGGAGGTGTGGGGTCTGACTGTCAGCACATTGCAGATTTAAGGAAACACAGCTCAATTACAGCACTGGCTTTTCCCCTAGAGAGTTCCTGCATTCCTGACTTCCTTATTAATTAAATGGAAATGGGCATTTCCACTGACAAAACAAGCCAAATACATTTGTAATGCAACAGGGTTTAGAACGGGGGTGGAGAGTGTGTGCATGTGTGAGAAATATATTTTGATATTAAACTAGAGGAGATTTTATTTAGCAAACTTACGGCACTGAATCAGCATTACTACAGCAAAGGAAGTGAGAAAAGGATACAGAATATGAGACTCAAGTTTCTCTCTTGCTATGAGAAAATCGCTGATGGTCTGTAACTGAAGAGAGTCCCCCAGGTAACCCAGAAGTATTGGTTCGTGGGTAGCTGAAATGCAATTTCATTTCAGGAGCTATTGCCCTCTGCAAAGCACTGCTTCCTGTAATACCACTTCTGCAGCAGCCTGGTGGCATTTCCAGCACCGTAGGGTCACCCTAGAATTAATGGGTGTGGGTGTAAACATTTATTTGTAAATAGCGAGTGAAAGTATGACACAATGGATTGCCTAGTGGCTGTGTAACACTGTTCTCTAGTGAATGGACTACAGTGATAGAAAAGTCATACTTCTATTTCTGATAGATAGGTGAAAGTGAATATCACCTAACTCAGAGGTAGATGGTGTTTCTTGAACCAAATTCCTGCATTCTGCCCCCAAAGCTGCATTATTTCCTACCTGGTCATACTCCATAGCCAGGGTTCTATAATCAATATGTGATTACAATTACAAGGTAAATATGCTACAGCTTTGCTTTTCATGCTACATTTACCAATCATTCCAATAACCAGAGCTACATTAACGAACTGTTTAATAGGATCCTTTTGCTGTACTACTTATTAAATAGATAATTAAAATGCAGGTGTACTAACTAAATTGTATTGACGTAATTATTCTCAGTCGTGCAGTGAACTTTGTTTATATGAATTAGTAATTACAAGTAACACAGTTCGTTGCAATGTAATTACACAAATTACAATATCCTTATTAAGTGACTTTGTCATAGAAATCCATTTTTTTTTAAATATGAGACTTAGCTGTGTCTATATGTAACGCATTCGGTGCATAAGTTTATTACTGTGGTAGAAACACAGATCTTCAACTCCATCTCCTGTCAGGCCTGCTTCTAGATAAGGTATTGCTAGATGCAATATTGTGGTTCATGATACCGGCCATGCTTACTAATTGATTTGTTCTGATGGTAGAAGGAAGGCTAACTGCAGAATCTCGGAAACGTCTCTTATATATGTATATGTGTCTTTTCAGATCTGTGTGCATGTGAAATATGATCAATTCCACACCGGGGTGTAACAGTCCTTACTTATGCAGGGCTTATCCTTAGGCAAAAAATGTCCTATGCTGTTGGCATATTTTGATACACTTGCATTATGTTTCTGCACTTTAGGGTTGGGCTGTTGATTGCAACAGTTGAAAATAGATATAAGATACAATGGTTTTACATCCAGTACCC
Source organism: Chelonoidis abingdonii (assembly GCF_003597395.2). NCBI lineage: Eukaryota > Metazoa > Chordata > Testudines > Testudinidae > Chelonoidis > Chelonoidis abingdonii. The sequence continues at coordinate 5,602,327 of NC_133777.1, forward strand.
TAGAGCTGCACCCAGAGGATTAATTTCATAATGAAACTCATGCTTCCGCATTTCCTCCTCTCCACAAACTTGCCCTTCCTCCTGTCTTTTAGAAATTGCATTCTGAGTCCATTGTATGTGTGATCAGGAGGGAGATACTAATCATCTTACACTGGCTGATGTTCAGTGCTGGCTTTCCAGTTTACCAACTGGCCAGTAGGAAAGGCAATAACTCATATATAGGAAGGTAGTTTCGAGGGGATGTATGATATCCTGTTCCTTTAAATGTCTCCTCACTCTCTCTGTCTGTCTCTATCTCCTTCTTTGCTGGGTCCAAATATAACAGGGTGGATTACGTCCGTTGAAAGGTTTTTTGCTGAAGGCCCATCCTTCCGAGCTGTTTGTAGCCATGTTCCATGTACAAGCAGGACAACTTTTATGCCTATTCACTGAGTGTACCCCAAGTGTCCATATGTCTATATTTTCTCTGATGTTAAGTCCTTAATACAAGGAATGGGTGACCAGGATGAAGCAGAAAAAAATGAACGAGTACTTGTGGCACCTTAGAGATGCCACAAGTACTCCTTGTTCTTTTTGCTGATGAAGACTAACATGGCTACCACACAGAAAAAATTTTTACACTGAAAGCAATAGTTACACTGAAGATCCACTACACGCATCCGACAAAGTGGGTATTCATCCACGAAAGTTCATGCTCCAATACATCTGTTAGTCTATAAGAACTCTTTGCCACTGAAAGCAATAAGATCACTTGGGGAATTAACGAGTTTGCAGAATCCTGGCTGAATAGAAAACTAGGTTGTAGGGTAAAAATGTGTGTTCTGAAGCTATTATACTCTACTCCTGTGGTAAAGGCATAGCTTCAGCTTGCCACATACCATAACTACTTACATAGGTATTACACGTTCCTGCAAATGACTTGGAAGCTAAGGGTCTGATTGTATAATCCTTACTCATTTGTAAAGCACACAAAGAGAGGTTATTCAGTGGCGGTGACATGGACTGCAAGATTAGGCCCTGAATGTGGATGCAGAAGTTGATAGTTAAACCTGCTCTGTGGTTTTAGAAGTTGTCATATACTGGTCAGTCAGTGAAAAGGAATGCTATGCCATTGTGTACGCCCTGGAAAAGCTACGCCCATACGTGGGGGGACGGCGGTTCCAGCTACAAACTGACCATGCTGCGCTAAAGTGCCTTTGCCTGAAGATGTGGAAGTCTTGTACTTTGCATGCTTTTATTTCTATGTGCATGTGTTGTATTCCTCTGTTTAGTTTAAAGTTCTAGGTAGAAATCACCTCCAGTGAAACTTTCTACTGTCGGTGATTTGGGGGGCGTGTCATAAGTAGATAGGTAAGTAAGGGTTAAGTTTCTTTTACCTGGAAAGGGGTACCAACACCTGACCAGAGGACCAATCAGAGAACTGGATTGTTTAAAGTCGGGCGGAATTTGTATATGGGGTCTTTTTTTGTTTTCTCGGCTGTGGTAAACAAGTTTCCTCAACTCCTTCTTATTTCATATTATACCAAAGTCTGTGAGACAAAGGAACCCCAAAGCAATTCGGCTATGAGGAGCTTTGGGTTGTACGAATAGATGGGATGGCTGTGTCTTTTGTTTTCTCGCTGTGAGTTAACAAGCTTCTCCTAACTGCCTCTTATCTCCAAGTGTTTCCTAACATCTGTGAGTATACAAAGGAACTCAGCAATCGGCTAGAGGAGCTTTGGGTTGTATTTACATGTATGTGGATTGGTTGGACTGTTAATCGGGCTATCTTTTAATCAGACTGTTTTTCATATTTCTTATAGCAGAGCCTGTATTGAGTTCTTAATGCAAGATTATTGTTTTATATTTCTTTCTTTTTTTATAATAAACTTTCTTTTAAAACGTGTGGAAGTTTCTTTTCCTAGGGAGGGCAAAGGAAGGGAAAAGCCAGCTGTGGGCTATTTTTCTTATCTAGGAAAGAGCAGCTACGGGGAAAGATAAAAAGAATCACCTCTGTATCAGGTACCTGTCTCCTCACGGGAAGGCAGGCACGGGAAAGGCAAAGCCAGCTGTTGGCATTTTGCATCTCAATTGTCCTGAGGGTAGAGAACGCTTATCTTTGGAAGCAGAGAAAACCGGTTTCGTGTACTCACAGGCTAGACCAAAGGCAAGCCTGGAGAGGAGGGGAAGGGGTTTTCTCCCTGCTTTTAGCATCCAAGGGATTTGGAATCGGGTGTCCCCCCAGGAGAGGTTGAGGACACCAGAGAGAGGAAAGGGGGATCAGGCCCATCAATTCCTGATCTGGGGCAGCGAGAATATCCAAGCTGGTAGTGAGCTTGGGGAGTTTCAGTAAGCCCCAGCTTTTGGACGCTAAAGTCCAGGTTTGGGACAGGACCAGATTGTGGACGCTAAAGTTTAGACTTGAAATTAGACGAAGGTTTCTAACCATTAGGGGAGTGAAGTTCTGGAACGGCCTTCGATGGAGTAGTGGGGCAAAGACTTATCGGGCTTTTAAGACTAAGCTTATAAGTATATGGAGGGATGTTATGATGGGATAGTTTATTGGGCAATTGATTTTGGATTATCGCAGATAAGTCTGCCCGATGTCTGTGAGGGATGTTGGATGGGATGGGAACTGAGTTACTGCAGAGAATTCTTTCTTGGGTGCTGGCTGGTGAGTCTTGCCCACATGCTCAGGTTTACTGATCGCCATATTGGGTCGGGAAGGAATTTCCTCCAGGGCGGATTGGCAGAGCCTGGAGGTGTTTTCGCTTCCTCTGCAGCGTGGGCATGGGTCGGTTGCTGGGATTCCTGCACGCTTGAGAGTCTTCAAATCTCACATTTTGACGTCAATAACTTCAGTCTGGGTTCGGGGTTGTTATAAATGGTATGGTTAGGGTTTTGTGGCCTGCCTTGTGCAGGAGGTCAGACTAGATGATCATATTGGTCCCTTCTGACCTATGAGTCTATGAGTCTATTACCACAGAAGTATTTTATTTAAATGGCACTTAACATGGAAATACCCTGACGTGGTTAAGAAGACTGGAGCAAATTACCTCTCTGCCTTACAGTTACAACGACTCCAATAGACAGGTAAAACAGTGACACTCTCTTGAATTATGGAGAACTCCAATGATCCATAAATGAAAGCATTTCAGGGATTTTCTTTTCACTGTCACGCTTTGTAGCATTTCCAGCTGTATTTCCATGCACTGTTGGTGACCTCCAGTAGCTAGTGAGCTTAATTACAAGAAAATATTTTCTATAGATCTTCCAGAATATCTACTTCAGGCTGAATTTAAAACAAACATTGCCATGTTTGGAAATGTCCCTATTCCCTCCTCCCTCTACCCTCTCTGCCTGAGCTTTTGCTAAAGGGTGAGTCATTGTAATCCAGTCTAACAACTGAAATACCAGACAAAGCTGCTTTTGGTTGATTAGGGTCTTCATTGAGGGCTACGGATATAAAAGAGAAAAGCAGTTCCTTTCCACTATCATACTAGTTCTCTTTCACAAACCCCTTGTGCTCTAGCATCATTCTACCCCTGCTATCCAGTGACCTGTGTCTCATTATTGGTTCATGGCTGAAACATTGGCTAATATGTTGCCCAGTAGATGTTAAACTCACGCCCTTACCATGTGCACATGATGGTTTGCCGTTTAGTTACACCATGTCTGCTGGGTGTCTGGGTTTTGCTGGTCCTTCAAAACAGATTTCACTGCATAACTTTGCTTTATCCTTAGCAAAAAGCAGGAGTAAATGTTGACATGTAATTAACATGTTAAAATCCTCATGTAAGAATGACACCATTTAGAACACTCATGTTTGAGAGCCTAAACACTGATCCTGATACTTGCATATTCTTACCTGCTGTGTGTAAGGATGACTCTCAAGTTATTAGTCTGGAAGTGACTGTGCTACTGATTATGTTAAACCCCTAGCATACCTGTTGTGAGCCAGTAACTTGCAGAAGTCTGAGCAGGCTTGGGCTGAGCTGGGTGTTTGTGAAGTGAATAAGTTTTGTGCCTTTCCTCCTGAGTGCTCATTAAACATTGCATTAGGCAAAGCTGAAAGTTTCTTTTCCTCTTTGTGTCAGTGGATTTAAATGTAATTGTTAACTTACGTCTTTAATCCTCCTGGGCAGTGGATTTGGAAGGTGGATGAGAATAAAAATTAGTCAAGGCTATTATGTTGGATGCCCAGACACTTTAATTAATGCTCTGTAAAATTACAATTTTATGAGAGAGAACTTTAAAGGTATAATTATAGTGGTACAATAATTAAACAAACCAATCTGGATGTGAGTGTTTCCAACTTACAGCCAACAAAATGCTCTTTCTCTGGCAATCAGTGGATAAAATCTATGAACTCCAACGCATGAAAGTGGATAGCACCAGTCAAATCAATCTCAATAATTCCTTGGTTGTTTTTCCATAAAAGGAGAAATAATATGATGGCAATGCAACACCGATGAAGACAAATTTCATTCAGCACTGGACTTAATTAGGTTAAGCATATGTGAAGCATTAGAAAACCTTCAGTATAAGACGCTAAATAAAACCACTTCAGAAAAGTGCTAGTTAATGTTTCACGGTGCCAATCCATGAAACCTTTTAAAGTACAGGCATCAGGAAGAATTCCAAGGACTTATTTAGTTTTCGATAAAAGTCCCCAAAGATTATCCACAAAGTCCAGAATGTTAGAGCAGATCTGTTGGGCACTATGGGAGAGTAGCAAATCTTTAATTTTCCTTGCCTTCTGTAATGTGAGGAATTTTCATTTATTAAGGTTTGCGTGTGTACGTTGCTAGCCGGCAGTAGCCCACAATGATTCATAATTGTCACCTGCAGTCTGTTAGAGTTCAGTTGTTTTGTAACTAAATTGGCCTCTTTGACAGATTTGTGCAATTAGCTACATGGGCTTCAGTGCCCTTTATGAATATGGGCATTCATATTGTGGTTAAAAATGCCACACATCTTTTTTGGAAAGGGAATTTTGCACATGTCCGTGCACTTATCCGCCCTCTCTCTCTCTTTCTCTCTCTCTCTCTCGTGATTCAACGAGCAAGTGCTACTTTTCTGCCCACTGGAAAACCTCCAGTAAGAAAAATGAAAATAATAAAGAGAAGCAATGCCATTTTCACCATTTCTTTTTTGAAAATTACCTATGGCCAAAGGTACGTGTGGAGATTCAAGCTGCCAAGGTTTTCTTTTTAATTGTGTCAGAAATCTTTTAAATTAAAATTCAACCAGATCCCACCCTTCCAAACTGAAATTAAAATTTAATGATTTGCAAGAAAACTGGATGAAATTAAATGCATTTATATAATAATAGTTAAACATTTGAGGCAATGATCTTTGACTGAAATAGTTTTATGTCCATGTTCCCTATTTCTTGGTCGTTTTTGATTAGAGGCTAAGAGTAGGGTGACCAGATGTCCGGATTTTATAGGGACAGTCCCGATTTTTGGGTCTTTTTCTTATATAGGCTCCTATTATCCCCACCCTCATTCTGATTTTTCACACTTGCGATCTGGTCACCCTAGCTAAGAGTGAGTTCTTCAAAAATATCTAGAAGACTTAATAACTTTTGGAAATTCTTATCTCAAAAACATGCACCCTTATAATAATACGCAATCATATTTGCGAGTTTGCAATGATAACTTTCAAATAAACAATACATTTGCAGTGACGCATGTAACCACCGCCAGTTTCTGTACACAATTGCAGAATATCTTAGCATGATTTAGACCCATATTTAGGTACATAGGGTAAAATTTGCCACTGGAGAAAGCCAGCACAAAGCCTAGAAACCACTTAAATCCTTATATTGAGAGCTTAAATGATTCACCTCATTATTGTAAATTTTAAAATGTCCCCTGGTTTCTGATATTGAGACAGGATGTGTTTGAGTGCGTCCAAGAGAAGAGAAAGGAGCACTTAAAAGACTATTAGGGGATTGGTTAACTCTGTTATTTTTTACTGTTTGTATTATTGTAGTTCCTAGGAGCTCTAGTCGTGAACCAGGATCCCATTGTTCTAGGCACTTGGCAAACACAGAACAAAAAGACACTCCCTGCCCCAAGGAGCCTACAATCTAAATATAAGGCAAGAGACAACACATGGGTACAAACAGGGGAGTACAAGGAAACCGTGACAAATATTGCTCCATTTGATAGGCAGTGGTCTTCGCATCCCAATGGCCTAGCCATTCTCACGATATTTGTATTAGCAGCAGATTATTTCCAGGTTTCATTCCAGCCAGACACAAAATAAGTCAGCTGTGACCTCCAGGCAAGAGATTAGGAAGCCTGAAGGGAAAGAGAACCTTACCATATGCCACTAAACAAGCTAGCATTAACCAAGCTTGGCCAAACATGCAGGTTACTACATTTGTTCAAACTAATGGACAGTTGCCGAAGGAATTCATAGGGGGCTATTTTTATGCTGTTTTGAGGGACCTGAATGAGTTCTACCACTGCACAGTTAGTGAGGACGTGGTTATTATTAAAATGGGAGCTGCTGGCTTAGGTGCGTTATCTGTCAGTGCGAGTCTGGGCTTTTTTCAGTTGTAGAAGGCTACGGTGTCGCTTGCCAATAGACTTTCCATTTGTATTGACAGGCCCTATGTCTTGTGCTAAATCTCCCTGTGGTAACTGCGTGCCTATAAATATGTGGGCTCTACACTAAAATACAAGTATTTGAACTCGTGTCCCTCCCTGACGGCAGCCAGGAAAACACCAAAGTCTGCTTTATGTGTTCTCATTGTTGCTGACAAAATAGTATTTTAAGGGTGCCCACTCCCTGCAAATATTGACACAACTGGAGAACTGTTGTTTCTTTTATTGTTTTAATGTCTCTCTCTGGCCTCAGTGCAGTGAACCATGTAAACATGATGATTAAGGTTAAGCATGTGCTGAAGTGTTTTGTGGCATCGGGGCTTCTGCCGTTGGATTGGCATACACAATGTATTGGATAGGTGTTTGGTTAGTACCCCTCCTTGGGAAAATCCAGATCCTAGTGCTAGAGGTGATAAGTGAGTTGGATGAATGTGGTTAGCTACTCGCTGCTTCTCATGCGCTGATCCCTCTGCTCTCTGATGCAGCAAGTTTCAATCCCAGAAAGGGATTTCTAACAAATAACACCAAGGTGTTGTGGATTTCAGAATCTCTGCTGGAGATGTTGTCAGTGAAGAACGGTTGCTGGGGCGGGGAGAAATAAGACATTTCGTTGACTGCGTCCTGCTTGCACGGTTTGAGCCAGAGGCTTGTTCCTGAGCTGATGGCATTCGCAGTTGTGCTACGGCAAGAAAATAAAGTTGTTCCGATATGCATCTTTGTAAAGGGCTGGTTTTGAGGGGAGCGAGGGAAAGGGTTTGAGATCAGGATGTGGGTAAAATAAAGAAAGGTCACAAATAAGTTGGTGTTCAGAGCACAAGACTGAAAGCCAGTCCAAGATCCCCCCATCCTGCAAAAATGCTTAATTTTAAGCACCTGAACAGTCACTTTGAATTCAAAGTGCTGCAAATCATAGAAACATAAAATATCAGGGTTGGAAGAGACCTCAGGAGGTCATCTAGTCCAACTCCCTGCTCAAAGCAGGACCAATTCCCAGCCAAATCATCCCAGTCAGGGCTTTCTCAAGCAAATGAAGTGTGCAAGTCAGTCTTTGCAGGATCAGGGCCTTATATCCTCAGGGCAAGGAACTTATCTTCCCTGTTAAACGCCTAACATGCTATTGACACTATCCATAGCACTAATCTCCTAGCACCAGCATGGGATCCCTGCATGCTTTTGAAGGAGCCATTCCAGATCTGCAGAGTTGGAGTAACAGAGGTCTACCTCCCAGCTAATAAATCGCTTTCAAGATGAAAAGCCCTATTATAAATGTTGAGTTATTTGGATGATAAGATCCTCTGGGCAGGTCAGCATCCGACTCCATGTCTTGTACAGCTAGAGCATCATAAGCCGTTAATCAAGAAGCAAGTGGAATTTCTGAGTTACTCTATTAAAAAAAGACATTACAAGGTGCATTTTAGGTCCCTTTCCCCACTCTACACCCACTTCTCTTAATTAATAAGAAAAAAAGTGTTTTTCAGTCCTTTTATATTTTCTCAGCAAACCAAGATAGATGTGGACAATACATGTAGTTCGAAGCACAGTGCTTCTTATTGCCAGTGGATCCGCAGTCCTCTGAGGTTATGTCTACACATATGGTGGCATGTAGATAACATATGTTGCATGTCCCCCTAGCACGGGTATAAAAAGCAGTGTGGATGGTGAGGCATTGCTTAGGTGAGTAAAGATATGTCAGACGGTTAGGGGATGTACCCCACCTGGCCCTCTACACGCCCAAGCCATGTGTCTCATATCTACAATGGGGAAAAGGGAAACTTCTTTTCCGGCCACTAGGAGCTGCCAAAGCCTTTCCCCGCCAGAGGGAAAAGCTCCAGCCGTCCGGAGAAGCTCTGGCAGGGGGAAGGCAGTGGGGAAACGCTGGAGATCTGCGCTGCTACATCCATTGGACAAAGCCTGCTTTTTCACTGAACACTGCACACCCCCACTGGTATAGATAAGGGGAGGGATAGCTCAGTGGTTTGAGCATTGGCCTGCTAAACCCAGGCTTGTGAGTTCAGTCCTTGAGGGGGCCACTTAGGGATCTGGGGCAAAATCAGTACTTGATCCTGCTAGTCAAGGCAGGGCTGGACTCAATGACGTTTTGGGGTCCCTTCCAGTTCTATGAGATAGGTAGCTCTCCATATAGTATATGATTGGCTGGCTGTTTTGGGTAAGGAACATTAAATCATAAACGATTGAATAAAGCAAGCAAAGGGTGGTGCATGTTTTGTTTTTTAATCTTTGCTATTCGATCATTAGCATGGACCAACTTTAGTACAAAGATGCAGCAATTATTAACTTGTGAAAGAGAGGAAAACAAGAGCATCATTTTGAGCTTGCCTCTGGATTTTCTTGCAATGCTCTGGTAAGCTCTTTGGGGCAGGGGCCGTCTTTTTTTCTCTGTGCAATGTCTCATTCTTGGCTGGCCCTTAGGCATGACTGTAATATTAAACATGATTAATAGTAATGCTGAATCTGTCCATGCCAATGAACCCAGAACATGATTGTACGTATCTTTCAGAGTGATTAGGGAATTACCTTCCATAGAAATCTTTTGGAAACCTATTTAATTGGGCCCTAGGCAGCCAAGAGCAATAACGAAGAATCTTCATAAATTGTTATGTACATGTGATTTTTTTAATACCTTCTCAGCAGCTTGCGGATATGGCAACAAATACAAGGATAAAAAAGAGAGAAACTTTATTAAATCAATACATCAGACAGGAATCTAATATATACTGTCCTTCACCCCCAAAATATACAATTTGCTGAGAAGTTAGATTCTAGACAGTTAAAATGTTTTTCCCTTCAGGGAAGGCAAATCATATGGGATAATTATATATTTTTTTCAAATATGACTAGTCCTTTTTTAAAAAAAATCTCTGCTTGTTATTTAAATTGTAATATTTTGCATACTCACAAAGTTACACAAAAGAGAAGAAAAATGAGATGCATGAATTTATGGATTTCATTTGGGTAACTAGACTGTGGGACTAAAAGTAATTTAAATACGTTTTCACAAAAATGCGCACACAGAAGTATACATACATATCTAGTAATTTTGTATCATTTTCTGTTTGAGAGCTTTTTGTTATGTAATATTTAGGGTTGCCAACTTGGTAATATTTAAAAATTGGACACTCCAGCAGGAGTGCTAGAACTTCCCCTGCCCCGCCTCTGCCCCACTTCTTCCCCTGAGGCCCCATCTCCAGCCACTCCTCTTCCCCACCTCCTCCCCATCCCTTGCTGCTTTTCCCCTTGCACCCCTCACTCCTGCACCTGGATCAGGAGAGGCTTGCCTGCAGAGCTGGGGCTGGGAGCTACAGCCACCCGATGAATGGAGGTAGTGACCACGGTTGAGTAGGGGCTGGAGCTGGTGATGACCTGGCGCCTCCCTCGCTCACGGTAACTGGACTTTAGGTGTCCAGTCAGTAGATCTGACCAGACACTGTCAGGTCCCCTTTTCAACTGGACTTTCCAGTCGAAAACTGGGCACCTGGCCACCCTAGTAATATCCCAGAAAATCCCTACCACCTAAATTCACAATCTGCCTCTTATATTTCTCTAGCATGTTTGTACAAAGATCTCAAACAGCATTAAAATGTTAATTTAGCCTCACAGTGCCAGATGGGTCAATATTATTTCCATTTTGCAGCTGGAGAAACTAAGATACTGAAACCCCAATCCTTCAGGCACTTACTGTTGTTAGTAGCTATTTGTGTTGTGATCACACTTGGGGTTCCTAATCAAGGATTGGAGCCCCACTGTGTGAGGCACTTTGCACATATGTAATGGAAAGACGGTCGCTGTCCAAAAGTTCTCTCAGCCTAAGTACCTGAAATTCACTGAAATCAGTAGAACTACTCAAATGCATAAGTGTTTCGAAGACTGGAACTTAAAGCTCCACAGTGACTATTCATACTCAAAAGGGTTTGCAGCTTTGAGGCATAAGACATAATTCCTTCCGGTTCCCTATAATGAGTCACTGGCTGATGTGAGACTAGCACCTAGAAGCCCCTACTGCCCAGCCTGACAATGTATGCAAATAAAAAATACAGTTTGAAAGACTTTTTTTTATTCTTTAAAAATGTGTTTTGTTAGAATGCCTCTAGATTTTTTTTGCAATGCTTTAGTAAGCTCCTTGGTGCAGTGTCTCATTCTTGGCTGGTCCTTCGGCACGATTAATATTAAACACGATTTATAATAATGCTGAATCTGCCCATGCTCATGAGCCCAGAACATGATGACAGCTTGGAAGGACAAACTGTGAGGAATATGTTGTAAGGAGTAGAAGCTTGGTCCTGTATTGCCATGCACCTCAGCTCGCTGCTTTCAAAGGTATTATGGCAAAAGGATAAATCTAAAAGAGTAACATTCTTAGAGTATGTCTGGGTATACACCGAATGCAGCAGCAGGTTCTTGGGACTGAAGTACAAAAGTTTGAACAGGATTTGGCCAACCCTCGAAAGCAAACAATTTCTATATGTGCAACACAATTTTCTTGCCATTAAAATGATCTTCATGTGGAAATTTTAATTAAAAAGAACATGGAACTAAATGCATCACCGTCAATTAAAATTCTTGGATCAATGTAATTCTTGCTCTGCTTCTAGGCTGAACAGGAGATTGAATAAAAACGCAGAAAACCAGAATTCTCATTTTTGCTAGAAACAAACAGAGCGTAGGCCCCAGTTTGTTTAAAAAAAGCACTTAAGCGTGTGCTTAAAACCCTTTGGCATCCGTGGGACTTAGGTCTGATTCAAAGGCCATTGTAGTCAATGGAAAGACTCTTGCTGGCTTCACTGGACTTTGGGAGGGATTTTGAAAAGCGCCTATGTGATTTAGGAGTACAAATCCCATTGAAAGTCATTCCTGGGGCACCTTAAAGGGGCCTGTTTTTTAGAGAGAGGGTGGTGAGTATTTTCTGACAATTGAGGCTCCTTTAAGTCTCAGTTTGGAGGAGTCACAAATCACGGGTCACTCTTGAAATTCTTGGACATGCTCTTTTAGGCACTCTTAAAGATCTCACCCTTTGGACCAAGCACTTAAAGACATGTTAAAGTTAAGCATGTGTGTTGCTGCTTTGCTGAGCTGGGGGTCTCAGGCCCAAATAGACTGAGCTCTGTTCTAAACCAAGAACTTCTGGTCCAAGGAGATTCTACATTTTGCACAATGAGTTCTTTGATCCCTTGCTCTCTCATCCATCTTCTTGCAACTTTGGAAGAACTTGATAGGACCCTTCCATGTCTCTTCCGTGATTCAGCAACCTGTAGGTGTCTGCAGCATTCAGGAAGTAAAAGAGAAAAATCTAGTGCTCATGCTAGACAAATATTTTTTTGAAGTGCACGGCATTTTTAGCTGTGGGAGGAGGATTTGCATACTGCTGAGCTACCTGCTGTGATATCTGTGTTGTTGCTAGAAATTCAATGAAAGTGGGCAACACTGTAAAAGCTTATTGCTTTGCAACAGGAATACTGATTTCTCTTACAGACTTGTTGGGTTGCTTTAAAAAGCTATTGGCATACAGAGAAGGCACAAGTGCCATTTCCTTAGCATTACCTGAAATAAATAGCCTAGGTATTTTCTATGACAGTAGGGCAAGAGGTCTGATATTCTTGCTAATTTCCAATTTGATTAATTTACTTTATGTTGACCTGTAGATTGTCTGCAAATTCCATTATAGATGGTTGTCCTCTTCATTACAAATCTTAAAATGTGGGGTAGTGTTGGTGTATTAAAGAGCTGTTGAGGTACCCACATTTCAAGAGGGGTTTATTGGGGGCTTTCTTCTTTGGATGTGTATATAGATACACATGCACAAAACATTGAGGATCCTTGAATTGCAAGACATTATACAGTATTTTTCTTGGTCTCATTTCAGTTTGATATCTAAATATCTCATGCTATTTTGCTAATGTGATCATTGGAATAAGAATTAAATCTGCTCTGTAGACTGTTATCTTCTGCATATTTGTGTTTCTTAAGAAACACAAGTTTTCAAAGTCTCTGTAAATGCATTAGGCCTCTTTCTTTAAATAACCAGAGATGATAACATGTTATCACTTGAAAAGCCATCTGTTCCCCTTGTCAAAGTGGTGGAGGTGCAGATTCTTTTCGTGCTGCCCATCGTGCCTAAAGATTTCTTGATGTCTCCTCAGTTCATTCACAGTCCAATTGTCACATTCATTTTCTGACCTCTCTCTTTGATGTGCTTTGTCCAGCAGTTCGTTTACCACCCTTGGTCCTCTCTTGCTGTCTAGTTTTTTATTTTGGAGTATGGATGACTTTTTTCTAGTAATTGGTTATCTGGAGTCATATAACCAAAGGCTGTTTTCCTTTTGAATTTTTCAGTTGCTTGATGCTTCTAAAGCATATATTTGTATGGTCCAGATTGGGGATACCAGCTGGTCTTAACCAAAAGAGGCAAATGAAATGCAGTGAAAGAATTTTGCGGTGTTTAGATTTAAAGATCTGGCATTAGGAAAAGTGAGGTCAAATTGAGTTTAAACAAGACAATAATACATTAAGGGCCAAATTCACTGGTGGTATAAGCAGGTGCAAATCCATCTACTTTCTACAAAGAATTTGTCTGTTTGATTATAAATGCCAAATTCCTTTTCTTAATCACTATGCCTGATAAATTTCATTGCAACTTGTTAAATAATTTACAGTTATTAGCCAGATTTGGATAATGCTGCATGCTACTCCCCTAGCCTGCCTGAGTCTGTAAGATTGTATACAACCATATATGAGTGTGGTCAGTTCTTGTGGTTTAGCCATTAAGTTGTGTGCTCATTGGCAACTCTAGAGTTCTTTAACAACTTCTTTTCTCTTCTGTCTGTCCCCCAACTCAGTCTAGTTTTTCTGTGCATTGTCCTCATGCCATTCTAGCATCTTTGGTTGTGGATCTATAGCCTGTCCACTCACCTTTGCTCATTCTCCTGCATGTAGTGTTACCATCAGTGTATACTCCCTGCCCATTTCCCCACTGATTTCCCCTCTGAGTTCAGCAGGATGCCTCCGACAAGCTCCAGTTTCACATTGTTCTCTCCCAGACCCCTCTTGGCTCTGGCAGATGTGATGTGCTTTCTAATGAATGATGATAGCTTTTGGTATATTGTTGTATTTGGAAAAACTAATTAAAAATACAAATATAGGAAAAGTATTTTCTGATATTGGTAGGGCCGCTTCCACTTGTGTGGGTTCCAGATTACTGTACACACTCCATGTGCAGTACCTACGGGAATCACTTCACCACTGAAAGGCATCCACCACTGGCATAGGGAAGGCTGTGGCCAGGTGGTCCAACTGGAACACAGTAGGCTGAACAACAGAGATGGAAAAGAAGATGTTTGCAAAAGACACAGGGAAATCCCCACTCTTACTGAAATGACTGTGGAACATTCATACAGGACCTAAGTCTGTAAGGCATCATCTACGAGGTCTCCACTTAATTAGCCCTATGGACTCCATGATCAAGATTTCAAAAATGGCTAGTGCTTTGGGATACCTAGATTTAACTGCCCAACTTCAGACATCTTAAAGGGGCCTGATTTTTGAAGAATGCTGAGCACCTACCTTCTGAAAATCAGGCCTCTTTAATGCTGCATCAAGATGTACACCAAAAACGACTAGTCCCTTTTGAAAATCTTCCCCAATGTGTGCAACGTACATAGGAAGGATGAGGGGCTGCATTTGCCTTGCCAGGAATCGGAAATGCAGTTCCATTTTAGGTGTTTTAGATACAGAATCTTGAGGAACAGCAACCATAGTGCTTTGGCCGTGAAGCTGTTACCTCCGCTTCTTACTCTGAGGAACAAGAGAAGCCTGTCTTTGGGTTCTAACATACCCATAGTGTGTGCATGCTCATGCTCTCTTTCCTGCAATTCATTAACTTTTATTAATATCAGATAAGCTAGAGATCTCTGTAAAATACAAGTCTGATCATGAAGGCCCTCTGACTGAAGCAAATTCTCTTCTGAATGCAGCAGAGGAAACATGGAAGTGTTCCCTTTCTGGAAGTGTATTGAGGTTCTAAACCTATCCATGTTCTTCCTCTCTGGTCCTTTCTTATGATGTGAATGCCACACCCAGGAAGTGACATGGGGTCATCTCATGATTGAGCAGAGATGTTGTTAGCATTCTCATGCCCTGTTGTTCTGAGAAGCTGCTGAACAGATGATCAAATGATGGGAAAATTTGTTTGGCTTGGTAAGTGTGTGTTCTTTTGACATGTGCACTTAAATATGAGGTCTTCTAATGAGGATAATCGATGCTTGTGTTACCTGGGATAGAAAAGTCGAGCTCGTAATTTATCATTCGTGAAGATAACTATATTGTTAATTATAAGCCCCAACAAAGTACCTGAAAGTGTAAGGATCATAAAGTTTATATCTACTTCACATGCTGCTAGATTACTTCTCCAGGTTACTGATTCAAAAACTGACCAGAATTACCCTACTCATATCATTGAACTTTAGACAAGAGAGAACCCTTTGAAGGCAGCATTCATAGAATCATAGAAAATGAGCATAGTTTAGTTAAGCATCCTTAGTATTCCATGAATCGTAAGTGCAGAGGATCACCCTGGAAGAGAACATTAATTAAGACCGCTTATGAAGTAATTGACATTAAACATCAATAAAAGTCTTGTTGAATAGTTGTAATTATTCTAGAACTTGGGGGCTTAAGGCTATATGCAAAATGCATTATCAAAAAGCCCGAGCTCAGCTCAGAGAAATAACATATGGGTCGCTTGTCTGGTAGAAGGAGGAATGTGAAGGATAATTAATTGGTGTCCTGGATGCTCTCCTGACCATTATCACTGCTCCACAGTCTGGTCTTCAGGCCTTATGAATTTGGATGTGTATTCTACCATGTGTTAAATAGTAGGCTCCTCCTCCAGAGAGCAAGTATACTAATCATTACATTTTAGTAAGGAATGAATTCTGGTATGAGCAGAGGCATAGGAGCAGGGATATAATTGCTCCTCTCAATACTGATATGACCTGGATTGTTGCATTCACTTCTGGGCATCCTGTTACAAATTGACAAATCGGAGGAAGCTCAGAAAAAAGCAACACAAACTACCACGGGATGGAGGGATTGAAAAATCGAGAGCTAAATATGTCAAGCTTGGCTAAGTGGTGACAAAGAACATGTATGAAAACATTATGCAAGTATTGGAAAGGCATAAATACCAGGGGAGAGGAATCTTTAAATGTGGTTCACAGGGATAATTGAATAAAATTAAGATGCATTGGCATGGCTTTTTACTCTAGCTGTCAAAGGCATAACAAGATCCAGTTGCTGGACGTTGAAGCTAGACAAATTCATACTGTAAATAAGTTCCAAATTTTTAACAGTGAGAGTAAATAGCTATTTGAACAGCTTGCCAGGGGATGTTGTGGATTCTCTATCACTTTAAATCAAGCCTGGATGTCTTTTTAAAAGATCTGATCTACCTCAACCCAGAGTTATGGTCTAGATTCTAGAAAGACGGTGAAATTCTATGGGCTATGTTATGCCAGGGGTCCTCATAGCGTGATTAAAGACTCTTTAAAATCTATGTGTGTGAAATAAAGAGAAAATTTAGACTGACTAAATGGGGGACAAGAGGGAGAGAGTCTTACCAGTGGGTCAGATTCTGATACTCTTAACTCTGGCTTAGTAGCACCTTACCCCAATGAGACTTGACTTCCTGGGGGTTACTTACGGAGTAAAATACTACTCAGCGTAAAGGTATCAGAATCTGGCCCAGTGCCTTAGGCTTTGGAAGCTTACCATTTTGAATGACATAATATACTGACATCCATATATTCTTGTGTGAGAAGCATTCACATAAGACTGTCCATAGGCTGAGAGTGTCTATTTACATATAGTCTCTCATCTGTATACCGTAAAACAGTATTGTGAGCATGTGGCTGTTTCCCAGGTTTTCTTGTCTACCACCCTACCCTGCCTCTAGTCACATTTCCTCTCCCAACGACCACTATTCTGGCAATTACTCAGCTGTTTCCTTTAACCTGCTGCCATCAGAGAGAGACAAGACACTCAAGCTGCTCTACACATGGAAGTATTTTTTTCTTTTTATTGATGGGAGTAAGCTACCCCAGGGCCTGCATGGAACAGCTGCTCGTCTGGGATATCCGAATGTCTGGCATAACAATGGCCCAGCTCACGAGGGAGCAGTGAATCGAGATAGCTTGGTTACTTGTATTTAATTATCTTGACATTTTCACATTTTCTGGAAACAACTCCCTGGCCTTTCAAATTCGGAAATTTTGTAGTTTTTCCCTTAGTGCTCCCTGGGGGAGGAAGGGTGATTAAAAATGATCTTTATTAGCTTGAGTTTGAACAAGCTTCTGACACTTTACCTATTAAATAGGGATAGTCAGTATGGATCCAGATTTTATCAATGAAGACTCGCTCAACCCCTACTCTTCAATCAACCCAGAAACCATTTGTGGTTTCTTTTTAGGTTTTTGAAAACTCCCTTCCATTTCCCCCCTTTATTTTTTTCTCTCTCTCATGGACCCTGCTTTATAAGTAAGACAATCTGATACCATATTCACCCCATCTTTCCAAAGCCTGTAGCTGCAGTATCGTGTCCTCATCTTCTTTCTATTATTGTCCCCAACTCAAAAACTCACTTGATACCTTACTTTGTCCCAGTTCCCCTCTTCAAATGCCCTTTGCTTTTCCCAGCCCAGCTACTTGCAGCCTGAGCGCATTGATTTGAAGATACGACCCAGGATCCAATACAGAAACGATTCCTGCTGCACTGACTTGAAGCACTTCATCTGAAGGATTGTGACAGACTGGGGGGCATCATGGAAGCAAGGCTGCAAGCAGCTGGGAGGGAACTAGGACAGGTAGGAGACCCAGGGGCAGAGGAGGAAATCAGCGGCAATGTAAGAACAAAGCTAGGGAGGGAGAGAATGGCAGGTTGTGTGTGGGCTGAAGAGAGACTGTGATTTAAAATGTAAGTGATGTGCCCTGTAATGAAGCACAATTGAAAAACAGCCTGTCCAATCCCATATCGGTAGTACCCTGCCAAAGTGTGTGTTATGTCCCAGTCTGGTGGCTGGTCTGTTAGAAGAAAAGAGCTTACTGGTGTTGCCCACCAGAAGCTATTTCTTTAGCTCAAGTGGTTGAGGCTTATGTTCTTAGTGATGAGCATCTAGGGTTCAAAACCCCTAATCAGAAATGTAGGGCTGGAAGGGAGCGCCAGAGGTTATCTGATCATCCCTCAGCATAGAAGCATGTCCACGTATACCTAGACCATCCCTGACAGGTGTTTGTATAACCTGTTCTTAAAAACCTCCTGTGATGGGGATTCTACAACCTCCCTTGGAAGCCTATCTCGGTCCTTTACTATTCTTATGGTTCAAAAGTTTTTCCTACTATCTAACCTAGTCTCCCTTGAGGATTTCTTCTTGTCCTACTTTCAGTCAGCAGGGAGAACAATTGATGCCCGTCCTTTGCTTGACCCATTGAGTGATAGGGGTCCTTCTATCTGTGTACATCTCACTTCCCGGTATAAAGCATCAGATAACAAATCTCTGAGCATCAATGGGGAAATAACAGGAATAATACAGGGAATCAGAGAAAGGCAGGTATCCTCTTTAGGTCCCATACCATGATACAAGTTAAGTCGCAAATAATCATTTTCATCTGGCTGCTTGTGAGGTTTTAATTAAACCCCCAGCATTGTTTCTATTAACTTTTAAAAAGTTGGCACCTTTCATTTTGCTAAGCTGACCTCCAAGCACAGCCGAGGGGGGCAAAAACAGCTTAATAAGTTCAGCCTTGCCTTTCTCATTGGCTTCTCTGTGTTCTTTTCTTTGTCCTAAGTGGAAGCAGTCAGGGCTTTTCCTTAAACGCCTGCTACATGCTCTTTGTACTTACAGCTAGGAAAGATACAGGCTTTATCGTTCTTGGAGCCCATAGTCTTGCAAACAGGGCAGAATAGTCCTTTCACAGCCATTCTGTGTCATTTGACCAGATGTTTTATTCCTCCTGCCCACACTGAGCTTCTGCTCATGTCAATGGATGTTTAGGGCCAGGTCTTTCCCGCTTCTTAAGTGGCTGAGCTGGAGGCAGTGGAGTGATTTCAGGAGACAAGGGGAAATGCAATCCTCCCCACCTTAGGCTGGGCCAAGACCAACACCTCAGCCAAAAGCACGACTTTCTCTTGCTTTGCACATACACAATTCTATGCACCAGCTCCCCGAGTCTTGCTGCCCTCCACAGAAGACCCGCACTGGTGAGTTTAGGGTTAGTGCTCTCATGGTCATAGAAGTGATAGTAAGATATAGTCCTTAGACAGACCAAACACTGGAATAAAATTCCATCAGGGTTATCTGAGACAGGCATTTTGCTCTTCAGCCTTACTTTGGGGTTTTGCATGTCCATACTGGCTAAGGATAGTGTGTTCCTATATTAAGAGTAAACTGGGATCAAATGCCCTTTGGGCAGTGTTCCCAAATGTGTTTCAGCCAGAGATGCACCTGTTACAGATAGACTGTGCACACACATAAGAACAGCCACACTAGGTGAGACCAAAGGTCCATCTAGCCCAGTATCCTGTCTTCAGACAGTGGCCATGCCAAGTGCTTCAGAGGAAGTGAACAGAGCAGGTAGTCATGAAGTGATCCATCCCCTGTCACCCATTCCCAGCTTCTGGTAAACAGAGGCTAGGGACACCATCGCTGCCCATCCTGACTAGTAGCCATTGATGGGCCTATCCTCCATTAATTTATCTAGTTCATTTTTGAATCCTGTTATAGTCTTGGCCTTCACAACACACATGATTACTATGTCAGTGTCATGGGAGAACATTTAAATCTAAGCTCAGGACCCAACCAGTAAATAAGCAACAGGTTAATGTTGGATGATGTTTAAGAAAAGGCTTGTGTGGCCAAGAAAGCAAATTTGCTGACATTTCCTAATTTTGCTCATAATGTTCCCCCTCTCCCTGGAAAATTTCAAATCCCAGTGTCCTGTGCTTCTAATCCTTCTCTGGCTTTAAAAGAACTGTGCTCATCCATCCGGAGACCAGACACAATACCACTTGCCTTGTGTGACCAGTCACAGCTGACCAGTGCAGCCTGTGTTTCTTACATAGAGTATCGAATACTCACACTCAATCGTTTACAATTCACCCATAGGGTTTAAAAAAGAAAACCCTGAAAAAATATTTGAGTAAATTCAAAGAACAAATGAATTTGGGAAAATTGCGATTCATTTGTGGCATGTTCTGAAACCAGAAAGAGAAGCTAAACGTAGTGAATAAACTGTTTGCCTTAAATTAGGAGCTCTAGTCTGCTGAGTGCTTATATTTACAGAAAATGAGAGTGAGAGAGAGAGTGTATGTGTGTATAAAGAGAGCACCATCTGATGACTGTGTTGCCATTTTCTGTACTTTTCACAAATGTAGCCTTTTGTTGATTACTGCAAGAGCTATTTGTTGCCTCACTTTTCTGTGTTGAGTTGGGGGAGTAAATGGCTTGTGTCATTGGCAGGGAGTTACAATGTTCCCACATTTCTTGGTTACAAGGCTGGGAATTGTGCAGTTAACTGTCCGTGAACCATGTTATAGGTTTGTCTCAATTTTATCCAGCCATGACATGTGTTAAGGAACTTGCTCTTTTCTCTGTGTATGTGGGATACAGGACGCATTTCTTTTACTATCCATGCCCAAGGGGTGAAACATAATGTGTTGGGTGCAAATATAGATGAATCTTTCATCGTTGCTTTCCATGATAGAGAATTAAACTAGCAGTCTTTCTGTTTATCCAGATTGTGATAAATCAGATTTCATTTAATATGCACAGCTGGGCGGGGGGGCGACAGATTCAGTGAGATATGGCTCAGTGACCCTAAACAATGGATAAATGGGGCATCTAGTCCACTTAAGTGCACATCTTGTATTGACTGCAAACTTCTTCACTGTGACTTACCAGCATGACAGATATAACCCACTGAATCCATTTCCCAAGCTCCAGGAGGACTGCTAAATGAGCTGCACTTGCTCTAATAGAGTTATTTTTCCCAATACACAATTGTTTTGTACAGTGCATATTTTTTCATGAAATAGAGGGGAAATATCTCTGCCAGTATAGTGTGTTCCTGGGAATCTCTGAACAGGACAGCTGCTGAACAGGCATTCTTTAAATGGACTACTGCTAGTTGAAATTTTTTTATCCATTAAGAATGTAAATTAAAATGAAAAACAAAATCTATTGATATTATTAGTAGAAAACATTGACTTTTCATTGAAACACTAATCCCCCAAAATTTTCAGCAAAAACTGCTGATTTTTTCATTTTGTGTGTGTGTGAGAGAGAGAGAGAGAGAGAGAGGGAGAGAAAAGCAAACATTTCCTGAAAGCATTTTTTGTTCAGTGGAAAATCCACTAAATTTTCTGTAGGGGGGAGAAGAGGGAAAGTTTCACTGGAAAATTTCTGACCATCCCTGTAATGTGATCTGTGATCTGTGCCATCCAAGAGTGGACTTGTTGTACCAGGAAAGGGGAAAGATAAGGAGACAAAATAGAAATATGTGAACTATTTCATAAACTTAAGACAGCCAGAAGAACTTCATTCTACGATTGAGATAGATATACGTATTATTTTATATATATATATATATATATATATACACATAATTTAAGGTTATTGCCCACTACAGCAACTCCAGATGAAATGCAGACTCATAAAGTGACTCTATACCCTGCACCTGCTCTGAGTTATCTTAGGGTGACATTTCAAAGGGGAAAACTATGGCTAAATCATTTCTCCTTTACTGCTGCCTGTCTTCTGCCATCGAGCAAATTCACATTCTGAGTGTCACACACCGAGATAACTGCAAAGCTGTTCTGGGCTTGTTTAGCAAAATGAAATTATATCTCCTTCAGCCTTTAAGGAAAAGCCATGTCAGTCATCAAGTATAAAGAATCACTGACCCTTGTTACAGAGATAAGGGCTATAATATCAGGACTGTTTTTTTCTTCCTCCTCCTCTTGATAGAAGTAAAAAAGTGTGTCCGTCTGAAGACACAAATCAAAGAAAACATCATTTTTATCTCACATAAGGGAAAGTTGTCAGGAGCAGAAAGTGCCTCAGACAGGTACTCTTTTCAGCCAAAAGAAAAGTGTCAATGTGGCTGCAGTACAAGGAAAGCCAATACAAGATCGCTGGGGTCAGTCTGAACGCAGACCAACTCTCCGACACTTGCTTTCCCTTGTTCGATAGACTTGACTGTTTAACTGCTATTTTGTCTTGTTTCTGGCTATCATATGGATTTGTCAGGTATTTATGATCAGGAACGAATGCTGAATGATTAGAGTTGTCAACGTGGTAATGTTTAAAAACCAGCAGGAGTGCCGGAACCTCCCCTGCCCCGCCTCTTCCCCCGAGGTCCCGCCCCTCCATCCACTCCTCTTCTCCCATCCCTCCTATCACTCACTGCTTTTCCCCTCCCGCCCAGGTCAGGAGGGACTTTCCTGCAGAGCTAGGGTGGGGAGCTGCAGCCACCAGGCAGTGGTAGGAGACGCCCTGGCTGAGTAGGGGCTATTGCAGGTGATGACCTGGCACCTCCCCTGTCCACAGTAACCGGACATTGGGGGTCCGGTCAGTAGATCTGACGGGACACTGTCAGGTCCCCTTTTCGACCTGACTTTCCAGTGGAAAACCGGGCACCTGGCCACCCTATGAATGATAGTCATTCCTAAAGCAATATAGCTTCTTTAACCATTTGATGGGTGTGGAGTGATCTGATGGTTTGCATCTCCCTGGGGTGGGCAGGCTGGGAAGTGAATAGCTGGTGGTGTGCAAAAGCAGTATGGACGCCATTCTTCTTGGAAAAATCGTGCCCTGTGAGGGTAAACTACAGTACCTACCACAGTGCATCTCTGCTGTGAAGAGGCTGAGGGGTGTGGAGGAGAGACTATTTGACCTTCAATTTCCTGGAACAGAATCCATGCGCACAATGCAAAAAATGAGGCAAGACTTCTCAAGAGGGGCTGGTGCCCAGCCACTCCCAGCCCCCTAGGGAGGATTCCTCAAGCCAAATGCCACAGAAAGGGCCTTAGTGTGGGTTGCGGTGACATTCAGAATGAAGCCCAGCACTCTGTTGTAGGCTGAACGGATCCATCTCCCATTCCAAACCATGGAAAGACTCTCATGAACTCCAGTGGGGGGTTGAATCAGGCTGCACTGTCTGTTAATAGATACAAGGATCTCTCTTGTGAAGCCCTGTCTGAGGAGAGGAATGTAAGGGATGTAAAATAAGCAAGTGCTTTCTATTTCTTTCTCACAGCCAATGAGTACTGGCAACAAATGATAGCTAGGAATGGAGAAAGATATGACAGGGGTGGGTAGTTCCTATCTCTTTGCCCAGGGAAGTTTTTGACCGTTAACATTAATAGGAGCCGGGTGTGAGTTCCAGACAGCCCTCTGGTATGGAGAGTTTAGTCTGCTGTAAAATATGCCATCCGGAATGATAGGCTTGCACTGCAGCTCTGTGATCACAGACAGATATGGATGTTCCAGCCTATTTCACTCACTCACTTTGAGGCATAGTCCAGTGTGTTTCTGGTTGTAGCAGCTGAAATGGGATGTACTGGACCAAATTCTCCCTTTAGTAACATACGCTCCACTTTACTGACCTCAACCCCATTGACACACTTTTATTTTGGGAAAAGTTAATTAATAGGACAGCAAGCTGAGAAGGGGCTATGTTTCCTCCCAGAGTGCAATCAGGCGGGGGTCGGGGGGAGCTTTGGATGGACAAAGGGATTAGCAATCGAGCCAGGATGTAAAGCCCTTCATGTTAAGTTCACATGCTTCAATTCAACCCACCTTTGTAGCTAGCAAACGTTACCATTTGATAGTTCTTCAGTAGCCTGTGTGAAAAGAGTTGGTGGCTTCAGGCCACTTCTAGCAGACAAGTGTCTAAAGCACACACACACCCTTCTTACTGAGCACTCTTGTGGTTATTTAGTAGAGATTAGAGACAGTGTTGGCCATAGAAACTGAATTTCCCTCTCCACGTTCACAAATGGTCCTTCTGACTGAGGTGAGGCAGTGGTGTGCTGAAGTCTGTGGGAGAGGCCTGCGTATTTGCTCCCTGGGTACTTATTCTGTGGATAATAGGCTTCAAGACAGTCAATTCAGCATCTTCCGTGAGCACTAAATGCACTCATAAAGAGAACTCGAAATGCAGCATTTTAATCCAATCCCAGCCTTTATAAAGTGTGCTGGAAAAAGCTGCTTTGGAATATGAACTGAAAGATCTGTGTGGGTTTATTGTTAAATTCACCTGTAAATGTAGAGCTCAATAAATTAATATGAGAGTTCGACATATACACACGTGCAGGCCCTCTATGGTGCTTATCAGCCAGACTTTTGCCAGCACTGAAAATTTTTTAATAATACAGCTGGGCAGGATGGTTGTAAAATCATTCAGAGGCGAAATCCCTGGAAGGACCAAAAAAAACGGCAGAAAGACCTTTTTATGTTGCAGTAGCTTAGAATGAGAATCTATTGACTAAAGAACTTAGGTGGGGAAATGCAGCTGACGAAGGGAGAAAGCCACGAGGAGTTTGAGATGTTCATTGAAAGATCTGAGGCTACAAATTTGTATTTGTCTTCTCTTTTCGATGTGGGTCTGCTGTAGGACTGGAGTAGACAATGTGCAGAAATAGGGGGAGGGACTCAGTTCCCTTTTATGAATTAAAAATAAACTAGATGGGAGATGGAGAGGCAGCCCCTTAAAAACTGGCCTGCTATATGAGCCCTGCTCACGGAAGGCTTCGTTTTCTCCTCTTGGCATCAGTAGCTAATCTCGCACGATCTAAATGCAGGAACAAGCCCACCGTGTATTACTGTTCTGAGTATTAAATAAATAAGAGCCAAGAAGGAAGATAACAGGACAGGCATTTTCTTACAGTGCACCCTAAGTCTTGATTGGCAACACCGGTGATACCTCTCCTGAACAGAAATTGACAGTCCATGTAGTCATCTTGTGATGCGAACAAATAGCCACTCAAGACTAGCATAAGACTCACCTGAAAACTTTTCACTTGTCATTTAATGCTGGATTTGTACGCAGGTTTCCAGGAGAGGCTAGCATGTTAATTACTTGCTCCACCTAACTTCTAATGCGCGCACAGGTTATCCTTTCCAATTTGGCAGCTGGCAGGCATTATTTTTAACGCTTCAGCGCTGTTTCCTTGGTAACGCTTTAGGATACGGCTCACCAAGTATGTAGGGGAAACACTGAACTTTGCATCTAACCTCTTAATGATACGGCAAGCACCGTCCAGTCATTGCATTGAATGCATTGCTATTTCTGTCTCCCAAATGTGAGTGCAGGCGACATGGCTGTTATTTTTAGACCCGGCACGTTGTAAGTATCAAGTGATTTGCAGGATTGTATACTCGCTATATAGTTACAGGGGATTTACTACGGGGAACCCTTGGGAGTTACCATGTAAATTAAGAAGCTGGCACAACTGCCAAGAACTAGCATGGATTTCAGCAGTCATCCCAATCCATGGCTGCACTAGGGAAGGGCTATCCTGGTCAGCAAACCTACCAGCTGCTCCAAAAGAGAGCCTTCCTCAGTAGCAGCTGCACTTTCCCTTGGTTACCCTTAGACCCCCTGCGAAGCATCACCCTGATTATTTCCACTCCTGCTTTCCCCACTGGTAGCAATTTTTCGACCTAGTGCAAGTGTCTGCACAGCCAGCATGAACAGAAAGAATGTTACAACTGCCCTAAGCAACTGTGATACCGATGAGAGAGGAGCAGCCTAGACAAATGTATGGGCTAGTACAGTTCATGGGGATACAATCCCTGATGACGCTGGATAGGAAGCTGTGCTAGGGATGAGCTAAAATAGTGGTCATTGTATCTGAATGCACGTGGCCATCATTATTCTGACAGAACAGTGCTTGGCACTCAGCTGTGAATATACTTGGTTACTAGAATGGTTCTTCCCATGACAGAGCCTTTATTGCTGGCACTATCAACATTGTTGATCTTTTCTTCCTGGAATTGGACACCACCTTATGTGCCTCGATGTAGGTTATGGATTTTTTTTTTACATCTTTCCTAACCAAAAATATAAGCTAAGTGAATATATTTTGCAGTTTCCAGCTAGAAATGTTGGATCAGATCTCCCAGCTGGAAGAAATTGAGGTCGCTCCATTTATAATAGCAGAGGGTCTGGTCCAGTGTTGCTCATGGATGGACCTTTTCTCACTTTTCTGTGCCTTGCTTAAAGCCCTTCAAAATCACTGACTGAAAAACAGCTGCAAACACAGATGCAAAGTCCTCTTCTGGCTGCTTTGTACTGCTAAGCATTTGGGAAAAGAATCTGCATTTTCCTGTTAGCAAAAGTGACTCTCCGATATCGTTCTTGAAATTATAGATGCAGAAGGATTTAAAAGTGAAGGGGAAAAGTGAACCTAGCGTTCAGTCCCATGGTAATCTAGGTTTGTTATAGCTTCCTGCAGCTCTCCGATCCACCACGCATTTTATTCATTTGTCAGTCTGCGTTGATGGAAAGTGAGAGAAATCACACCTGGGGTTTTCTTTTTTCGGTCTAGGAGACTGCAAATATGTCTTGGAAATCTAGGACATTCCATTGTCGTATAACCTGCATCTTGAAACAATCAAGCTGGGTCTGTCTGAAAATATCTGGCCATCTCTCTTTCTCATACACACACAGTTTTTTCTGTCATCTGGAACAATCAGCCCCAGAGGGTGGATGAAAGCAGTGCAGGAGGCAAAAGCACACTGATCATAGTTGTTCAGCGGCAGGTGGCTTATAAAATGGCTTCATCTGTGGGTTTTGTCCTTTCGGGGCGGGGAGGTGGGGCTCCCTCTCTTATCAGTTTAAACAGCTTTGCAAATGAAATAAAAAGTCAGCTGTTCTGTTGGATGATCAAATATCCTGGCGTTGGGTAGAAGGATTGCCCTTTTGCAAGGTGTGTGGTGCAAACCAAGCTGCCAACTCTGCTTGGTAGATAGGTCATTGGAGATGTCTATTCATACTTGATTTTTAACAAATGTGGTCAGCAGAGGATAACTATGAGGTCCTTTGGAAGAATCAGCTGAGCTCTAGCCACTGCTGCTATTCTGACTTGATTGTTGCTCTGTTGCTCTACTCCAGTTTTTATGTTGCCTCTACACTTGGGCGTTAACATTGTATTGAAGAATTGTTAACTAGAATGGTGAGAATTTTTCCAGGAAAACGTTTTTTGGTGGAAAAATGCCAAGTTGTCAAATCAAAACTTTTCAATGGTTGGTTTGGACAAATTTCTGGACTCAAAAAAATTTGTAACAATAGTTTCAGAATTGTTGAAATAAAAAATCTTTGTTTTCTGGATTGAAAGAATGTTCTTTTTTGAAATGTGAGGTAGTTAGAGTACAACTTTTTTAAAAAAATTAGTTGACAACAAAACCCTTTGAGGCTATCAAAATGAAACGTATCAATTGTCCTGAACCAGACAATTTTTGTTCGTTTTGGTTTCCAAAAATTTTTGGAATTGACTTTTGGATCCAGTTCAGGATGGGAAAAAATTCCAAAATGTTGAACATTTTTGAGAGACAGGTAAACTGCTTCCTTCTTTGGTCTATTATGAACTTCTGAGAGCCTGCTCCCAGTGAAGTCAGTGGAAGTTTTCCCATTCTCAGGATGAAAACATTATTAATTTGAAACCCTGTAGCCATTAAACGGTATTTGTGCACACCTCAGCTTGTAGTTTATGATCAGACTCTGACTTGCCTTTGTATCCATCTTTTATCTGTCTTAGCTATAATGCTGAAACTCTCTCCCATAATGCAAGTGATGCAGTTTTACTCCTATAGATCTCTCAAAGCTTTACTGTAGCTAATTTTAAGGTTCATGAGTTTCATTTATATTGACCGTGTTCTGTATTAGGAGGCTGCACTTTGTTATTGATGTAAAGTGCCTACCATATAAATATATCTGTTCCCGATGAGTCATGAAAGTGGTAGACCTGCTGGTTTTAGCATGACTCTGACTCTCCTTTATAGTGTCGGTTTACTACTTTCTTCTCTCCTCTGTGCAGCTGGGACCACCTCTAAGTCCACAGCCTGGCTTTTCTCCTTTCCCTACCTAGTGGCAGCCAGGATTGGGGTAGTCACTGTTAACATCAATTCTTAATCAGTTCCAAAGGTTCAAGAAATATTTACGGAAGCTATTTATTTTTCGGGGCAGTAGGCACTGATGTAAAGCTGTCATTCCAGAGGTATCACATAGGTATTGCCCTGTGACAAGAGCATTCTAATGTAAGGTGGGCTTGAACCAGGGAATTCCCACCAGATTTCAGAGCTCACAAAGTTTGGAGGTCCAGGGGTTTTCTTGTCCCATAGCAGAGCTTGGGTTTTGGTTTGGGAACATTTATAATTTTAACAAAATAGCTGTCCTAATTGCTCCAGGTATCTTAGACCATCACTGAACATCTTCCAGCACATATTCATCTCTTGATTTTTAACGAAGCATCTCTTTAGGGACCCTAACCCCTGTACCTGTTACATCTTTAAGGTGCCACAAGGTGGCAGTATTATTGCTGTGCCATCATTCTGTTGTCCAGCTGTTCAGCATTGCATTCTGATGATAGTATACATGGGTGCTAAAGGTCATCTCTGGTCCTGGCTTCAGTACTTACAAGATAAGTGAGAACTACTAATAGCATGTGTGTGTGTGAGAAAAAGAGAGAGTCCTTGAAAACAAAGGTATCTCTGACGCTCGTTCTCCATCAGGGAATTTTGCCACGTGCATTACTGCTCATTAGAGCAGCCTAAAAAAGGACTCCCCAGTAGCAAAACAAAATCATGTCTAAGTAGATGTGCAAAAAAAATCATCAGAAAGCAACATATTTTTCATGGTTACCTTCGGTTTCTTTTTTCTTTTTGTGAAGGGGCTTTGCGAGCAGAAAAGTGCAACTCTGCATGAAAAGGAAACCTGTTTATTAAAACCAGTTTTGCCTAGGGCAGAAGTGTTGCTGTTTTTTCTCCATTGGAAAAGCAGGGTTTGGTAGAAATAATAGTAAAAAGTCATGGTTGTAGATGAAGTTCGCTAACAGGAAGGGAAAGTTACTTATCTTCGCGTCACTCTAACACTGAATGCTATGTGGGTCTTGCATAATTCTTTCCAAAGCAGCTTCTCTGGGTATGATATTGGCTGCTTACTGAGAGGAGGGATAGCTCAGTGGTTTGAGCATTGGCCTGCTAAACCTAGGGTTGTGAGTTCAATCCCTGAGCGGGCCACTGAGGGATCTGGGGCAAAAATCTGTCTGGGGATTGGTCCCGCTTTGAGCAGTGGGTTGGACTAGATGACCTCCTGAGGTTCCTTCCAACCCTCATATGCTATGTCTAGGTTAGTACTGTGACATTCCCATAAGCAGTGTGTGTGTATGTCCGATGCACTTGTGCTATCAGCATTTACAGCCTTCCTGAGACGTTACTCAGAACAATGACCTGACACCATCAATATGCCCAGGGCTAGAGAGCATTTGGAGGACTTCCCATTGGAGTCAGAGAGTGGATATTCCCTGGCTGTCACTCTCACCCTCAACCAAGACACTGCGGCTTGTGCGCTGTGACATGGTGGGTTCGGGATCTACTAAAGCAGGACAATCTGAGATAACTGGCCCATATTGGGGAAGTGTTCTTCTCCTGAAAGCACCATTGCATTTGGCACTGATTGGGTTTGGGATGCTACTCCTTTGAGGGTGAGGCGCATCGGTGGGAGAGGGGATCCCAGGGTTATTTGAATGACTGAACAAGATGTAGGCTCTTGGCGTGGGGAGGTTGGGGAGCTATTGTAAAGTTGGAACATGGCCTTATCATCCACGAACAGGCATATTTTCCCCAACCCTTCAAAGCAGAGTCTTGGAATAAGGGACAAATACAGGGAGCCTAGAATGAAGCATTTTCATATAAGCAATGTTTTCCTGCACTGATCTGCTGCGTCTGTGCCTCCTACATTACTGTCTTGTGAATGCTTGAACTTCCTATTGTGTGGGCGTATGGGAACGTGACGCGCCAAGGCCCTCGGTGCCAAAGACGTCAAGAATGCCAAGTAGATTGAATGGGTGACGTACGATTGGGAGGGAGGGGGGATGGAGAAGTTAGGGCACATTAAATTAAGGAGCTGCTTTTCTCTGTGACTGCAGCAGATAGGAATGTTATCAGAGCAGGGAATGGGAAGCAGGACTTTTGGGTCTCTTCTGGCTCTGACACTGAGTCAGTGTGTGGCATTGGGCAAATGACCTAACCGCCTTATGCTTCATTGTATGCATCTGTAAAACAGCAGTCAGAAGAACAATTTCCCAGCCTACCAGAAGTCCTGGTTTTGGATGTCTTCCACAGCTGGAGATGTCATTGCAGTACTCAGCTGACTCCTGCAGGAACTTGTAATTAGGGTGACCACCCATCCCAGATTGGGCAGGATGGTCCCAAAATGCAGAGTTCAAGTTCCAGTCCCGGGCTGAGTGACCTCGGGAAAACATCTGTCCTGAATTCCCTGCACCGCTGCTCTGTGCCCGCCCAAGTGGCTGAGGGGGCCTTAGTCCCTCCTCACAATGAGGTCCCACCCCTGTTCCTCCGAGGTCCTTCCCCCTGGCCAGGGAGTCTGGGCCACGGTGGGGAGCCCTGGACCCTCCCCTGCCCTAGGTGGCACACCCTGGGGTCAGGGACATGGGCTGGGGACTGTTCTTGGGCACCCCGATCCCCCCGCCCAGGGCGCGTGGAGTGTCCAGGGCTCCCCACAGTGGCCCAGGCTCTCTGGGCAGCTCTTACTATGACCGAGCTCTGGGTTCTGGCTTGGCCAGGGGGCAAGGCCTTAGGGGAAGAGGAGGGGCACATGCAGGGCCACGCGGTGGGGCTCCTGTATGTGCCTCACTTTTGCCATTTGAAAAGGTGGTCACCCCACTTGTAATTTCCTTTACCAGTTGAGAGAAGATAATCGTAGAGTATCTAGAATTCATTGAAGGCACTCTCTATACATGTCCAACATTAGACGTTAGAGGCAGGATTTTTAAAACACTTATGTGATAGGAGTAAAAGTCTGGTTGACTTTCAATGCAGGCCAATTGGACTTATGCTCCTAACTCGCATAGGCCTTTTGAAAACCCACTATGTATATCTAGGTACGTGCGTCTACACAAAGTTGTATGTGGATTTTCAAATATATACACTCTCTCATACGCACAGCCCCCTCCCTCCCACAGGCAGATGGAACAAACTACTCTCAAACCCATTATTTTGACCAAATGTGGCAACTTTGTCACACAAAACAGACATATTACAGGCTTGGTGCACAGAGCAAACAGCACTAAAACATTCTGTACCCAGTTCCCTGTGCAGAAGGGTAGTTGTTGATGATCAGATGGTTTGGAAGCATAGCCAAAACTGGCTTTGTTTGGGTCCAAACCCTGCCCCCCTCCCACACACAGTCTGGGTTATGCACTGCACTGAATGATTTGCAAAAGAAATATTTAAAAGGGCTGTTTTCTTCTTCTTTAACCAGCTCGATTGGGCCTGCGTGTGAAGGGCAAAACTGTCTGTTCTAATGTAAACAGAGAACATTCTTATTCTCTAATTATATTCATGGGGTCAGATTCTGATTTTAGATACAGCAGTGTAAATTCGGAGTAAATCTGTGGATTCCAGAATGATTTTTTAAACAGCAGAATTACTTCATATTTACCCTGTGTGACTGAAATCAGAATCAGGCTATACCAGGATCCTTATTACGTTCTGTATTGTCTTTAACCAGACTCCATATCTAACTCTCCTCTGAATATATCCTTCGTGCCAATGGTATGCATGGAGGGGAAATCTCTGGAATGAAAGCATCATTGTGTTTCCTATATATTACCAAGACATATTGCTCATATACAAACAGTATTTATGTAGCTTTTGTTATACAAATCTGGCTTCACATGGTGAAGTCCATACCCACATCCTCCCTAGCCACACTTGCAAAATTTTGAAGTGAATCGGTTGGTGCAAATCTGCATACACAACTACGTATTTTTTATATGCAAATTCCACTTTTTGCACACGCAAACACTGCACTTATGGACTTTGCGGGTGCATCTACAGAGCCATTTGATAATACAGCTCAGTGTGTTTGTCATGGGACAGCGACCGTATGTCAACAATATATGGAATGTATTTTGAAAATAACATGAATTAAATTCTGTTCAATTCAGCAGGATTTCCAATGGAGCCCATTGACTTTCCATGAGGCCCCTTTAAAAAGGCCAACCCTAGGTTTTTAGTTCCTGTTTAAAAATCTCAAATGTTCATTTGCAGTAAAACCGTGAGGCCAGCTTTGTAAGTTCCACTTGCACTATTTAACATCTGTTGGAACAGATTTCCTGTTCTCACGCACTAGACGCGTAAGGAGGGGAGTCTCGAGTTTTTTTCCTAATGGATAGTCCTTCTTCTGCCTCTTATTTCCTCCCCCCTCTCTCCGCTTTCTCTCTTTCCTCATTCCCGTCCCCCTCTGACTCTGCTTTGGGAATCTGGGAGCAGAGGCATCTGGCAGCGTCTCCTATCTGAGCTTGTCATTTCCGTTGGAGTGAGTCCCTAGCTCCTGGCACCGACTGTATTCCAAATAAATAAATAAGTGCATGTCCTTTCCCATCACGAGAGAGGACTGTCACAGTCCAGGGCAAATGCACCTGTCTTCCCCTTCCAGTGGTTCAGCAAGGGCACCCCCCTCCCCTCGCCTCAGCTTTCAGCTCCCCTGCTGTTGCCTCTCTTGAGTGGAGACGCTCATCCATCACCCTGCTGACTGGCTGCACAGTTCCTTGCTTTCACTGTGTATTTCCCAGCACACACACATTGCCCAACATCTGCTAGCTTTCTCTTCAGAGCTGATAACAGAGTGAGTGGTCAACAGCTATCAGGTACCACACGGCACAGCCTGCTTTATTCCTAAGGTTAAAAGCATCACAGAGCAAATATTAAAAACAATAAAAGAACCTACACACCTGCTAATTGGGACCCTCCATAGATTAAGATCCTGTCTCTTTACTGGGCCCAAGTCCGTTTAAACTCAGGCTATTTATCCAAAAGCCGGTATTTGTCCGTGAGTCTTTGGAGAATCCACTTTGAACTAGTATATACATATCTCTGCTGGTGGCGGGGGGTGGGGGGTGGGGGGAAGGGTAGGGTGACCAGGTACCAAATGTGAAAATTTGGGACACTTTTTTTTCCAGGGAAGGAGTATCGTTGCCTATATAATAGACAGTCCCAAATATTGGGACATCTGATCACTCCAGGAAGGGAGCAGCTTCAAAGGCTGACAATGGAGGACGTGCATTGATACCCCCCTCCCTACTGGAGAAGGTCCACAACAGCAGGTTCACAACTTCATTGTCCGTGCAATGTACTCTCAAGGTGTCAACCCTAATTCAATAAGGTTTAACTTAAATTCAATAAAGTTAATCCTAATTCCATGAGGTTTGTTCAGGATAGCGCAGGATGTTGTGAGTCCTGCCGCATGGTCATCCTCCACCTCCTAACAGGCACCAATGCTCACCTGTATCTTCCTTCATCCTCCCTGGGATCCTGCCTTTGGCAGAAACAAACTGGCCCAGACTTTACACTTCTGTAGGCCACCAAAGCAAACCATGGGAACAATACCAGTGAAACTCTTTTTCTGAAGCCTTCTAGGCTGCTACATCTAACTTGATGATGTAGAATCCTCCAGGGAGAAGAGATAGGAGGTGCCGCACCTGCAACCATGACCATGGCTTATTAGTTGGGTCAGGCTTTAAGTGCTAGAGATCCTGCCACATCAGGTGAGCTATCACACCTTATTAAGGAAGCCATATCCAGCTGTTTTGATTGACAGGGTGACAAGAAAATGCTGCTCTATACAAGGCTGAGGGATTTAAGGAGTTCAGGAGGT
The DNA here is from genome assembly GCF_003597395.2 of Chelonoidis abingdonii. NCBI lineage: Eukaryota > Metazoa > Chordata > Testudines > Testudinidae > Chelonoidis > Chelonoidis abingdonii. Next base: position 5,635,890 of record NC_133777.1, read on the forward strand.
GGAAGACTAGAGAAGCTGTCAAGTCCCCAAGCTCTAGTTTACAAATGAAGTGATAGGTTTCAATCTCATATTAGCAGGTGACTCAAATGACCCCACTGGAAAGGAGAGCAGGTGAAGAATTCAACGTAAGCAGCTAGTGGGAAGAGAACTCCCCAGCAGCTGGTGGCTGGCTGAAGGAAATAAGTGCCAGCCAGCTGCTAATAGTGAAGCAATCCATGACCCGGAAGCCTGCATTGCTCTTAACAACTGTGCAAACATAAAAATACATTTGCTTCCAGAGTATCAAGAAGTTTAAAGTTGAGCTGCATGTTGACCACAAATACACTGTACTGTTCGCAGCACAGGCTCCTCCTAGCTGTCAAAGACAGGGGCCTGGACTGAGTTCTCATTCACGCCTGTGTGACTAAGGTCAGAATCTAGCCCAAGGACAGGACCCAACAGGAAATCAGGCCTTCAACCTCAGAGCTCAGTTTAGGTTATAATATTTCTTCAGGTGATGGCTAAATGTAGGGCTAAGAAACGTGACAGCCACACCACCCGCCAATCCATCCATTTGCTTAAAGGATCACAGGACAGGTAACTGCTCTATTTACTGCTAAGCATTTCTGAGGCTCTGTTGCCATAGTATCTGTGAGCAATGGTGCCAATAAGCACTTATACTCATGTTTATCTTTAAGCATATGAGCAGTCCCATTGATATGATTTGCTGGGTCAGGGCCCATATGCCCGTGTGTGCCAGACTGTATTTTATGTAGAAATTATAACATGAACTCTCTGCCCGATCTTTAAACCCTCATTAACTTAATGAATCTACCTGTGTAAGTAAACGTTGCAGGATCAGCCATATGGTAGTGCCAAGGGTCCATCAGAATGGCTCATGGATAGTCTGTTAGTTACACAGAGACTCTTAATCTCCTGTAGGCAAGTGGGACTCACCCCTGCGGCGCCTCCTGCTGGTGTCCTGGGAATTAGTTCTTGCTCCAGCCCCGAAGCGCCCTCTGCAGGCCGGTGTCCCACTTGCTGCTGGCCCCCATGGACCCTCCGAGGACCCAGTGCTCCTTGTCTTTGGGGTGCTGCCCCCCCCAATACCCCCGCAGTCTCAGGGTCTCCCCACCCAGGGGAACCTCCAACCCTCTATCCCCACCTTGCCTCAGTCATGGGCTACTGCCCGTCATCATCTAGCCCCTGCTCACTGGGGCAGACTGCAGTGTAAAAGCCACTCATCATAGGCAAGGGGGTTTGGACCTGCTGCCTTCCAGTATCTCTATGGGCCTTGGACCAGGCCCTGCAGCCTGGCGAATTGCCAGCCTGGAGCTCCCCTGCTTCTCTGGCCTTTCCCCAGCCCTGCTTCACCCCAGGTACCTTCTCTCAGCTCCCTGCAGCCAGGTCCCTCCTTCTCAAAGCTAGAGAGAATCTCTGCCAGGTCCTGGCTCACTGGCCTTTTAGAGGGCCAGCTGTGGCCCTTATTAAGCCAGACACAGCTGTGGCTGCTTTCCAATCAGCCCAGCCTTTCCTCTGCTACAGCTCTCTCCCAGGGCTGTTTTAGGCTCTTCAGGGCAAGAGCAGGGTAACCACCCCGCTACACCTCCATTGGTGATTGAAGAACTGAGATGGAGGATCCAATGGCCTCTTTCTAACTCTGCCTACCAGGGTCTAGTAAGGGGAGGAGCCCACAATGGTGGAGCGAATGATAGCAGCAGTGCTGGAAGGATCACAATGATCTGGGATTCAACTTCACTTTCCTACAATTTCCCTAATTCAGAACTTCTGTTGTCACTGACTGACTGTAATAAAAACAGAAGGATCTAGTTTGGGCAGAGTTCAGTTTGGGTCTGAAATCAGAGAGGCCTCTGTGAAGAGGGACAACTCCAAATCCTGGTTCCTCTGAAATCAGTAGGAAACTTTCCATTGACTTCAACAGGATCAGGATTTGGTGCTTACTGTCGGACTAGATTCCAAATATTTGATATGGGGCCCTGCCTTCCTGTAACTTCTGCGAGTGTGTGTGTGTGCGCACACATACAAAACACACATGCACACTTCTTGCAGACACTCCAAATGGGTGGCAGAAGTAAGCATCGTGCATGGAAGAATGACTTGGGGAGGATGTTACCTTTGGGAAGGGTGTTGCAGTGTTAACCAATCAGCATTCCACCTCTGCTGTCAGATTATTCCTGGAATGAACAGCTTCAGGGGAGAGAGAGGAAAGTAATTCCCTAGGAAATGGATTAAAAATAAATGTCAGGTTCAGGGGTAGCATAAGGCATTAAAGTCCAGGACCTTAAACATGAACCCTTCTGCAGTGCAGAATCTTTGATTTGATTCATCTCTATGTTTCTGTTTTTTTTTTTTTTCTTCTTTGGGGTACACCTGTCACTTGAGCCCTTTAAGATGCTTTGTAAAGTAGCGGAGAGCTGGGTTTTTAACAAACAAATAGATGAGACCATTTAAACAGTGATTATGATGAGCAAAGAAAATGAAAAGCCGTATTCTGCATTTCCCTGCTCCTTGCCCAGTTGTTTAAACCCGTGCAAAGTGGATATAAGATGCTATTAAATGAAAGTAACAATGATTTACATTCATTTTGCACTGGGGTAAATGACCACATGTTGGGTAAAGAATGGAGCATCAGGACCAATGTGTTTACACAGAGGAATGTAATACCTTTTTCCTTTCACATTGAAGAATTTTTTTAAATCCAACTTTCTGCTAGTTTCCATCATTTCGCAGTATCAGGTTTTATGTTTCAAAAGAAAAACTCTTGCCTATGGCATTATGTTGGCAATGGACCAATACTAAAATAATTCTGGGTAAACTCTGTATTCATGGAACTTTCTAATGATGATGCCCAGCTGCAGCGCAGATTGGAACAATTTAACTTTTAATGGCAATGCAGCATAAACAATTGGAGATCTGGACCATTGTATGAAATCATCATGGAACTGGTGCTTCTCCAATCTCCAGAGTTAGGGTTAGTTTCCAGACTTGGCAAAGATTTTGATTTTCTTCACCAAGTAAAGATCCAAAGGGTCTTGTTAACATTTCCCTAATTAATCTGTTTACATATTTTTTTTCATATACATGCATTATTTTACTACTGCATTAGACCAGTTAGTCTCATTACATTCATTACTAATAAAAATAATACCTTGTATTGATGTAGGCCAATGAATTAAACCTCACAACTGGAGCTGGTTGAAAAATCCAATGATTTTCATTCAGCTGCACAACTGCCAGCTGAGTCACCTTCTGAGCTAAAGGAGAACTCCAATGGCTGCAGGTAGCAACAGATTCCTTTAGTAGGGGTAGCTGGGAAACAAGAATCCCGTTTTCACAAAAAACTTCGGCATTTTGAAATTTGTTCTCGTTCCGTATCAGAACAATGAGACCTTTTGAATTAATATTATTTTTTTTGTGTGTGAAAAAACATGAGACAGACACTCCCACCCCCGAATAGCCAATGGAATAGCCAGTGATTGTCTTGTCTAAATGAGAGAGGTTCAGGGACTTGAAACCTGGGTCTCCCATATCTCAGGTGAATGCCTTACCCACTGTGTTCGTCTAAGATGCGTTTCACTCTCTCCCAACCAGATGTTCCATCCTGGAGCTGAGGGAGCTTAGTTGAAACTGATACGTTTCTGCAGAAAGTTTTCAGGTTCAACAAATTGGCATTTTCTAACAACAAAAAAGTTGAAAAATTCCCAATGAACTCTGCTCCTTATCCTTTGTGTAGACCAGCTGTCAGATTGGAGCATCAGCCAGTGACTTGTGCACATGAAGCGGGGGCATAGGGTCTGTATATGCACAAAGTAATGGAACAACTGTCTCCAGCATATTCTGCTCACTTTTCCACGTCTTTTTTTGCGCAGGGGAGTTTCTCTTACTGATGTACAGAATGAAAGTTATTTAAGAAACCATACACACAGTTCATTTCCAACCAACATTTTTCCTTTTTATAGGCAGTGCAGCAGCAGTTAATTCTGTATTAAGGTTGCTTAGCATTTTCCATTCTGTTGTGGTGGGAGTCACTAGGTGGGGCTGTTACAGAGTTTTAAAATTCTTTGTTTTAGCCTGTGAGTAGTGTACAGTCTTTGAAAAAACACTGCATTGTTAGTTTTTGTGGGGCAGGTTTTTTGGGACTAGCTGTGGCAAGCAGCAAGAGAGCTTGCCCTCAGCCTTGATCTCTCTGGCTAGAGTCATTTCTCTGTACAGAATTTCTTCCTTGGAACTAGGCATTCATGTGTGGGCTGCAATTTCTTAAAGAGGGGCTTGCCTGAGTGCTGATTCTGACCACCTCTGTTTCAGGACTAGTGTATATAGTGTAAATAAGCAAGATATACTAAGAAAATACCCCGAATTTGCATTACTGATTTTTCCTCCAATGGGAAATAGATCTGGATGGCCCCAAAATCTGTGAGATCTACACACACACACATAAAGAGGGATGGTTGTTTTCTGTGCTCCTGCAGCAGACTGAGAAGAGGAGGATGGAGAGTGGTGATAATGAAGGGACTGCTTGTAGGAAATATTCATTCCTGTGAAGCATAAGTCGTGTGCGTATGCATGTGTGTGTATCTTGACATACATGTAAATTGAAAACGTTTAGACTTCTGCATTAGACTGCCCTATGTATTAGGAGCAGGACAGGCTTCATGGGGCATGAGCAGGTAGCTGAGATAGTGGTGTTTAGTTTAATTATGCTTGAATTTAAATTGAGGAAATACCTAACAAAGACGTGAAGCAGCCATGAACAGTGCAGTGTAGCTAGGAGTTTGGGTTTGTCCTTTGCTTTAAGCTTAGATGGCTAGAAAAGCAACTGGAGGCACTTCTAAAATGCCTTACAACAAGCAGGAACCAGCATTTTATTGCTTGGAGACTGACTGGTGTTTCACCAGAGTGACAGGAGCAGCTTTGCTGGCCACTAAAAAAGTACTTCACAGTGTGACAAGCATAAGCAACTTAGCGCTTTTGACAGGTATTTTCAGCTCTGCTTTTGAACTGGCGCCAGAAATGCCAAAATGCCACAAAAAAGGCTTTTTTGTCTAGTGCATCCCTTTCCCCATGGATTTTCATACAAGAATGGATGTGGATGCAACAGGAATCCTCATCGGAAAGCCTTTTCTCCCAAGATTTCCATCCCAAATATTCAGACTCAAAACTTCAGGTCATTTGGGGAGAGAGAGCTAAATATTTGGCTCATTGTACATACACCTTTTGGGGTTGGCTGATCCCTGGGTATGCTTCCTAGATGATAAAGGGCTTGCTGCCCAGTGGAAAGAGGAAATCTGGAGAGTTACAGCAATGGGATTCGATTTCTGTTTAAAAATTAATCCCTTTTGCTCAAAGTCTAATTCTTGTTTTTAAAATGACCGTAAAAAGATGGCTTGGTGAGGCTTTGTGTTCGTGTTTTGTGCAGCTCGGTCCTACCATTTGCCCAGTGTTTAGAGATGTTTTACTACTGATATTTATTTGTATTACAGCAGCACACACTGAGGCTGGAACCAAGATCCTAACTCCATTGTGCTAGGTGCTGGACTGAAAAGCTTACAGTTTAAATAGACAAGACAGACAAAAAGTGGGAGGAAGGATTTCTCCATTTTACAGATGGAGAAATGAGGAAGAGAGAGCGAGATTAAGTGGCTCACATAAAGTCACACAGGAAGTCAGTGACAAAGCCAGAAATTAAACCCACGTATCTGAGGTCCCTAGCTCAGTGCAGTACCCACTAGGTCATCTTTTTCCCCTAAATTGGTAAGGTATTTCAGAAGGATGAGCCTGCCTTCATAATGGGGAAATCATAAATGTGACCTGTGGTTAGATACAGTGGGATTTGAATAAAAACAGGAAATTGCAAACAGATTAAGGCAGAGAGAAGCCTCACAAATACAGGGGACTGAATGTTTTAATGAAGATTAAACCAATATCAACTGCATTAGCTTCCATGGGATTGCAGGAGAGCAATCTTATTATTAGAATATAGATTTAATAGCCCAGTTTGCATAGTTCTATTATCCTGGAATATTAAATGACAAAAACCCCTGTTGTGTTTTTGTATCTAAAGTAACTCTCTCTACCTGCCTTAAGAGGTCATGTAGTGTTGCTGGAGCAAAAAATATTCAAAGCATTCCCCTTCCTCCTCCCACCCCCCAGAGGAGGCTGTGTTTCAGTGATGGGATAAGTTCGTGCTCTGATTCCTGTAATGTAAGGGAATATAGGAAATGTCATACTAGATCAGACCCAGGGTCCATCTAGTCCAGTATCCGGTGTTTTGACAGTGGCCAATACCAGCTGCTTCAGAGCATGGTGCAAGAAATCCTACAGAAGACAGTTATGGGGAAATCTACCAATGAGGAAAGTCCCTTCCCAAGCCCCTTCAGTTAATGGTCGGCTTATACGCCAAAGCATGAGGGCTTACATTCTTTCTAGATCTCTTGATTTTTATTATTTTTTAAAATCCTTACTAGTATACATCTGGCTACTCAATTCTATTAAGAACTGGGCCTCAATAATATCCTGTGGTAATGAGTTCCAGAGGCTAATTTGACATTTTGTTTGGGGGGGGAGGAGACAGCACATTCTTTTATCAATTTCAAATAATCAATTCCTACAGGGGAAAATATGTCAAAAACAAGATTCTGCATTATAGCTGATGTAATCAGCTGGAGTATAAAGTATGTGAGGATGCTGTGTGTATTTTAGTAAGGAAATGACAGTGGTTAGTTATCAGTTTCACAGTGGGGATGGTTACAGCATGATACTATCATGCACTTTCTCCATGGCCAGGAGTACTCTGGGCCATATAGGATATGTCTTCACTACCAGCCGGATCGGTGGGCAGCGATCAATCCAGCGGGGATCGATTTCTTGCCTCTAGTCTAGACGCGATAAATCGATCTCCAAGTGCTTTCCCGTCAAGTCCTGTACTCCAGCTTAGCGAGAGGCGCAGGCAGAGTTGACGGGGGAGTGACAGCAGTACAGAAGACACCGCGGTGAGTAGATCTAAGTATGTCGACTTCAGCTACATTATTCACGTAGCTGAAGTTGTGTAACTTAGATCAATCCCCCCGCCCCCCAGTGTAGACCAGACCTTAGAGATCTGATGTGTGTACGTCTAGCCAGTCTTTTCATTCCATGATAGCCTAATCCAAGCCAGATCTTTAGGAAGAACCTGTATTGTTACTTTAGTAGTGCAGGTCATGTTAGTCTAGGAGCCAGAGAGAACCACAGAGTCTGTTTTTATACCCAGCAGCCTCACTAAAGACCCTCCTTTGTTACACCCAAGCTCCATCTCTTTCTTGCAACGAGGCTCTTTAGTGTAAACAGAGTGTAACAACTTGAGGTCAAAGTCAGAATCGCGTTCAATGCCATTAACTCCAGGTGTAAGTCCATTACCTGGCACCATTGTCCTTTGACTGGCATGAGAACTGAATTGGGTCCTCTGCATCTAGAGCCACAACCAGAGCATGCCTTAGCCCTGGTTCCCATGCAGCCACCTCTTCTGTCAAGCACTCTGAAAGAATTTCAGCCCCGTCCTAAGAATCCCTGAAAAGGCTGTGATGGAGTGAGCCATCATGCGAATTTTGGAAGGAGCCAAAGGAATATTGCTTTGCTGATTAATGGACAGGAATAATGAGTGGAAAAAACTCGTTATGCAAACTCTATAGTATGTTACATAGAGTATCAATTTCCCTACTGAGAGACTTATAACAGGATGTTCAGAGAGGAATATTGCTGCTCTTTCATAATCATTTTAATGTTTTTTGTCAGACACATGCTGTGACTGGATTTGAAAAAGGATGGTGGTATGTTTTGACTGTGGCTAATCTTTGCAGCATGCAAGTGAGACAGTGAGCCGTACTGACACCCTGAACCTGCAGTAAGAGACAGGAGCCCAGAGAACTCCAAAAAGTTTGCCTCAGTGTTTCCTACCTAGTGTTCCCTTTCTGGAAGGAGGTGCTGGGCTGTGGAATGGGTAACGGGCATGGCCTTGTGAAAGCTAGGGATCCATGGGAACCTCTCCCAGCTGTACCAAATCAATGTGCTGTAGATATAGTTACTAACTAAATCTGCTTTGGATTCCTGAGCCTTCAGCTTCTACCACTTGAACTTAAAGGTGTGAGTTCCTTTAGCTGTTAACAAAAGTAGGTTCCTTATCCTCCTCGTGAATTTGCGCTTGAGGGCAGTTCCTCTCACTCACACATGCGCAAAGCCAATACATTACACAACTCTGCACACACCAGGCTCTCCACTGCTTTGTAGCTCTCCTGGAAGGGAGGAGGGAAGGAGCTATGGCTGGCTGAAGAGATGGTCTTTGGTTCACTGGATTTTCAATAGGATGTGTCTGTAGCGTATGATTCAGTGTTTAGGGGGTTGACCTGAGAAGTGGTGAATGGTAGAAGTAAGTCCAGGGAGCCAGCGCAGTTGGGTTTTATAGTAGGCTGTGTTGTGTGACCATGGAAAAGTTCTTTAGGACCTCTTTGACTTGCTTTTGCCATCTTTACAATAGAGACAATACTTTCTTGCCTCATTTGCTCTTTGTCAATGAGCTAGCAGAGATGCTTTTTACAAAAGATATAGTATGTGATTGAAAGTAACCCCCAGCCACCTGGAGATTGGTAGAAAGCCTCCTCCTCTTTCCTTCATTGCTTGAAAGGATTTTTCTGAGTAGTACAGCTGAAACCAAAGTATTCAACTAAGAAAGTTTCTTCCCTAAGCCAACTTTCTATGCCCCCACAATATCACTCGAGGAGGCATGTGGTCACCTGCTTTCAGCAGAAGAAAGAGCTTTCAGCACAGCTTACAAAATGTATTTAACAAAAAACATTTCTCTCCCACACTTCTCACCTAGAGATTCTTTGAGATGTTACATTTTTCCTTTAAACCCATGATTGTTCCAGGGGTTGGATTAATGTGGAAAATGCACAAATCTTTCTGTTTAAAAAAAAAAAATCTTAGTGCTACGTAGGAAACATGCTTTAAAATACAGGTCGCCCTCAGTGTATTTATTATTCGCTGGGACAGGCAGAAAAGCAAAGCCACCAGAGTCAGCCCATAGAATAAGCTTCCTCTAGGAACGTTCTTGTTTAACAGACAGCCTGTGAAACAAGGAGAGATGCAAAGTGATGTTCCCAAAAATGCCAATATGACTTAGGAGCCTAAATTCCATCTTCAGAAGCTACCTAGGCTTTTAGAAGCCCAAGTCTCATTGAAAGTCAGTGGGACTTGGGCACTTTTGAAACTTTTACCCATGTGGATTGGAAAGCACCATTTATCAAGGATCCTAACAACAGAGGGAAGCCATCATTCCAAGGATGCATAGCAGTTTGTTTTGGCCCTGGTGATATTTGATTTTAAAATCACGTCCTTCTGTTCCCATGTTGCTCCTCTCTGCACAAGCTTTAATTAAGGCCTTTTCTTGAGAGCAGAGTTGCAGCAGCACTGCACCGGCATTTAAGGTGGATGTAATACTTGAACTGGTGAGGAGATATCCACTGTAGTGTGTGTTTATCCAGCATCCTGGCCTGTGACCCAGACTGCCTACCCCTGAGTCTGACCTACACAAAGTGCATGGAGTATAAACCATTTATGAAAAATCTTGTGTTCTGTGAGCCTGCTTCTGCTCCCATTGAAATCAATAGCAAAACTCTAAGTGACACCAATGGGTATATCTAAAGAAGAACCTCTAAGGTTCTATTTTAGCTAAGGTGTCATGTCACCAGAAATCTACTTTTCCCTAAAGTGTATTCTGTATCTAAGCTTTATTTCAGATTCAGATGATGAGTCTCTCTCTTACTTTCCCCCACAAAACTTGTCATCCATAATGTTTGTAATGTGATTTTATGTATTCAGCTTTGAACCCAGTTATCTGTTAGCTGTCCAAGAGCACTTGGCAATGCCGCAGCTCTGGAAAAGGTCTCGCTGGTACTTTTGATGCGGTAGTGTTGCCTGGCACTTCAAGGTTTACACGTTTTATTGGTTTAGACTGTATTTGATAGCAACGATTTGATTTGACTTATTGTAATGCTGTTTTGTAAGCAGATTGACTTGGTTTGGTCTGAGTTTGTTTTATAAAAGCCCTATTCATCTCTAATCCATCATAATACTATCTCTGCAGCTTTTAACATGATTAAGTGCAGCTTGTGACGACATTGTCCTGTTCAGCTTCCCAAAGTATATTGGATTAAACATTAGGTAAGGTACACGCTACTGGACCATGAAAACAATGTAGTGGTACATTTTAAGACAATCCTTAGTTTTCACTAAATGTCACCCTAGCGTAGTTCTCCAAAATTAGAGCATGAGAAGGGTAGTTTCAATCAATTTTAGTTTCCTATCCAGACCTCTAATTCTTTGGAGGGGTTGGTAACTTTGTACGAAGCACTTCCATGTTTCCATGCCTTATTGCACGATCTCTAAATATCACAATATCAAATGTACAATATGTGCTTAATGGCTCGTTGGTGACCTATGGATCTGGTTCTCACCCTCTGTGCTAGAGACCGTGGTTTCATGCCCCATGAGAATCCTGCCTGGTGAAGTGAAAATTGTACCGGACGTCAAAGTAGATGATCATTGTGATTCCTTCCAGCATTGGAATCTATGAACAGGAGAAGAAATTAAATGACCACAGGGGCCCTAGATTCATTGGTTATTAAATGATTATTAACTAGAACTGGTGAAGACTTTAAATGCAGAAAGGTTTTTTCCCTGCCACACATTCTGATTTAAAATGTCAGGTTTTGGGCAAGAAATATTGAAATATAGTGGTTTGGTTTTGAATCAGCATTTCAAAATAAATCATTTTTATTCATTGAAAATGTGGACATTTTTCAACATTTCTGGTTTAGAACTTGCTTGGAATTTTCCTTTCAAGTGAATGTTTTTGATATGGTTTAGTTTCCATTCGTATTCAGACTAGAAACTAATTTTGAAATGTCACGAGATGAAACTTCTGTTTTCCAAACAGTTCTATTAACCACATGCTGTCTAGACATAAACCATGTTTCCAATCAATTACATGCCTAGCCAGTTGGGACAGAAGAAATTTGCCATATGAACGGGGTCTCTAAGTTGTTAGCATCTGACCGTTGGGTGGCCTAATTGGAATGAGTTGGTGGATTTAAGTTAAGTTACTAGTAGATATGAAACTCAGCTGCAAAGCTCTCCTAAACATTCAGGAGTGTTTGGAGTCGGCATTTTAATTTGGTCTATTTTGGAGATGGGCCAAGTGAGAAAACCAGATCTGGCTCAGGATTTGGATTCCAAGCAACACCATCTATAAAGTTTGCAGGGTGTATTGCTGTGGCATATTGCTTCAGCTAGCACTCTAGTTCTCTGTGCCATAGTGTCCACATCCCAACTGGAACGCAGACCTGACACCAAGGATTATATGGGCACGGTTACTGAATGCTCCACTCACCCCTCTGTTGCATTGCCTCTGTGCATTTCTCCATGACTAAGGGTGGAAGGATGGTCTTGTGCTTAAGGCAGTGAGCAAGGTTCTCAGGAGTTCCTGGTTTTACCCTAGACCTTGTGCAAATTGCATAACCTCTCTGTGCCTCAGTTCCACCATGTGTGAAATGGGGATAATATTTCTCTACTCACAGCTTGTGTCCTCACGGGAATTATAAGGATAAACTTGTTAATGCCAATGAGATGCACAGATATTATGGCTAGGAGGCTAGATCAGTAGAGACAATAAATAGATACTCTGTTAATCGAGGATTTTAGTAATCAGGGTTCTCAATGCAGCATCTTTCACCATCAAAAAATTCACTTGAAAAACATACTAGTAACTTATTATCGTTACTACCAATGATGATAACTCAGCTCTCTAAAATTAAATAAACTCTACAGATAAATGAAATCTCTGGGGCCAGTTCCTTGGTGATGTAAATCAGTGCAGTGATGTGGCCCATGGTCCCTGCTTCCACAGACCCTACATTTCTCTGAAGATCTTCAAATAACTTTGAAACTCAAATACCATCTAATTTGGGACCAATTTTTGTTTTGCACTGAGTCTTACTTTATCCCAGGGGTAGGCAACCTATGGCACATGTGCCAAAGACGGCACGCGAGCTGATTTTCAGTGGCACTCTCACGGCCCGGGTCCTGGTCACCGGTCTTGGGGGCTCTGCATTTTAATTTAAATTTAAATGAAGCTTCTTAAACATTTTAAAAACCTTATTTACTTTACATGCAACAATAGTTTAGTTATATATTATAGACGTATAGAAAGAAATACATTAAAATGTATTACCGGCACGCGAAACCTTAAATTAGAGTGAATAAATGAAGACTCGGGACAGCACTTCTGAAAGGTTGCCGACCCCTGCTTTATCCAATCCATTTCACCCAACCCCACAAAACAACGTTACTTGTTTCAGGTAGCAAAGAGTTGGGATGATTTTGCATCTATCCCACGGGGGGGAATAGAAATGACTTTCACTGCTGGGCCTGAAAGGTGCTTCGCAGATTAGATGTTAACTGTCCATTTGGAAAGCAAGACACAGCTTGAATCAAACTGGGTGTCGTTGCCATGTCTGCCATCACCTTACAAAAGCAAAGAGGGTTGTTATGGGATGGCTCCTGCTTCACGTTTTTCCTTATCTCTCTGAATTATGGGTCCATAGCATCATTAATACCTGTCAGAGATAATGGAACATGGCGACAGCAGGGTGAAGGCAGAGCCACGTCTTTTGCCTTTTTGAGTGTAGTTGCCCTTTAGGTGAAGGATAGTCTCTTCCATACCAATTAGCACTTGTGAAATGGATTTGATTAAATTAGTTATCCTGCTTCCAAAAGGAGGAGTAATTAATCTACCAAATGACTTGTGTGGTGGGGACTTTTTGCATTGTGAACTTCCTAATGAGTTTTTTTTTTTAAAAGGTGGGGGAGGTGGAACTTACGTGGAAACTGGAGTTTGTTGCTTTATTTTGTGAGTACTCATAAGGCTAATGATTCTATGAAGCACCTAGGCACGTGCTTAACTTTAAAAATGTGACTTAACTGGAAGCCGGTTGTGCTACTCTCGTGTTTAAACGTTTTGTTGAATCAGGACTATGGTGTATGATTGGTGATCCCAGATACCAAATTCCTCTGTTTCCTGATAGCACATGTACAACAGAGGCAGCAGCAATGCAAGGTTTCCCACTCTGGGTCATCACTGAAATGCAGAAGCCACCTCTAGGGGGTTGAGGGGGCAGTTGAATCTCCTTGCCTCCTCATCCCTTGGCCTTTTTGATGAGACTGCCAATAAAGATGCCAGTTAGCCCCAGTTCTGGTGGTGTATCTTTTGTCATGTGGATTCCTGTTGTCAGGAAGCGCCGGTCTCAAACCCTAGTCTACAGGCCTTTTAGGAGCCCATATGTTCCAACTTGCCACTCAGTGATCTGCTAACAGTCGGCAGAACTAGAAGCTGAACTCTGACAGAACACTGCAGTCCTGGATCTGATTGTGGAACTCAGAGCTTCCAGATTAGTTCCCTGCTTCTATTTAAACCAAACACAGGAACAGGAAGTTGTCCGTGCAGCTGGATTTCCCCTGCTTCCTACTGCCTGATTCTGATCTCCTGGTATGTTGTCCTTGCTTGCCTCCTGACACCTGGGCTGGTCTCTGGCATATCTCAGTCTCTGATCTTCTGGTATCTGACCACCAGGCAGGACCACTTCTGCTCCAGTCGTGACACCTGTCCACTGGGGACCAGACTGATCACAGCAGCTGATTTTAAAGTATTTGTCTTTGTTGGCCTGTTTTATTAGAGGAGAGATTGCAGAGGAGGTTAACTCATGACACACAAATGTGCTAACAATGAGGAAAGCATGTATGAAGTATAATTAAATCAAAAGCATATTCAAACTGTTTTCTAAGCACTACTTATGAAGGAGCAAGAATATTCAGAGCATATTAAACTGTCAGATTTAATAAATCTTAAGCATGGCCGTGGGCCAATACCAATGCATATTTCTGCAGCACCATTTAATTAAGAATGAGCATTGTTCTTTAAGCCTGTTCATTGTTCAGAGTGCACGGTAAGAGCCATGGAAATGAGTTGATTCAATGAAGACCCAGGCTGCTGCTTTTTCATATGCTATCCCTGAATCTTAACTTCCTAGAAAAAGGAAAAACTTGCAATATAAGCCATTAAAGAGAGAAAATAGCCTTGGTAGAGTGATGGGTGGAATACAACAGCCTGCTCGATGTGAAAGTGGCTTGTAGACAAAGGATACATTTAATACATTTGCTGAAATTAGTTCAAATGGCAGTGAGCCAGTTTTTCTATGTCCAGGATGGAGTTTGGCTTTGGTTTGGGTAGCACTGATTTGGGCAATTTAATACAAATTACTTCCATAGTGTTTCTCTCTTCCATACCCAATGTATGCAGAGATGTGCTTCTTGAACTGGGGTTTCAGATGGGCAGATTTGACAGCCATTACACTACATTAGTGAAAACACTCACTTTTTCCATTGGTTACAGGTTTCCTGTATCCTGTCTCGTTGACCAAATATTTAGTAGAAATGGCAAATAGCAGCCAACAGACCCCAAAGCTGCTAGCCATGGTTTGCTGGGCATCAAAAATCTTGTCTGTTCCCACTTAACCTTGTTAAATGTATTCCCCATTATAGCATAGTGCAGAGGTCCCTTAAATTGGTCAGTTTGCAGAAAACTAGGGAAAATGAGGTACTGTTTAAAATAATTTTATTTTTTAAATATTATGCTTTTTAATACCCTTCTCTGATAAACGTACATGATGAATGAGTCAGTAAGCAACTCTTCTATTGGGCTCAAGTTTACATTAGAGAGATTGCTACTGAGCAGTTATTTCCGTGGCACATATTAAGTATTCTTTCCATTAGGCAAGCACCATAAACTATTTTAGGTATAAATATCTATCGGGGTGGTTTTCCTTACAGAAAATCTTATCTATTGCCTCTTGCATAATTAATTTCTCCCCTGAAGGCATAAAGCTTGATTAGGACAAGGCACTGAATGGCATCGACTCCCATTGAAATCAATCAGATGGGCTGTAGTGATTAAAATAATGGAGTATTCATGGCAGTCATCATGAAAGAAATGGATCCTGGCTCCAGTGCAGGGCCTGATTCTCCACTGCGTTGCAGTTTGTGGAGTCACACCATGCAAAGTGGGTGTAAATCTGATTAAATCAGAATGGTGGCATGTTACCTCTTGCTTTTCACACACATTGCAAAGGGTGTAATTTATGACACAAGCGGCAAGGCCTTTTAGAGAAACAGGTACTTAGAACTGCTCTTTCCCATTCTAAAGGCCTTTGTTTCAGCACCAGGGACAGCTACTCTGCAATGTACTGCTCCTGCTAGAGCTGGTTGAATTATGTGTTGCAAACAGTGTGTCCATTGAATTTAGCCCATTTGCTTTGGAAGGCCTTTAGACATCTGTCTGGACCGTTGGTGGGTTTATATCTTTCACCTCCAAATGTTAAGGTGGAAATAATATTTGAGTTGACATTTCTTAGTTTGGTTTTTAAGTCAGAGATTTTCGGTGATCAAATCTTAAGTTAGCAAATACAGCTCCCAGCTTGCCAACTTGTGACTTTATTTGCTTGTGGAGATCCCCATTGGCTTGTCCATTACTGCCAACGTGTGTGAATTGACTCACCTCTTATATTCCTTTACCTTCTAATGTAATGCTTGAATTGGGAATGGCTCTGGTTCTCATTAGATTGCTAACTCCGTCTTTCTGGCTGGACAGTCTTTTGGTCGTTGCTTGCATGTTGGTTGAGTTGTCACTTAGAAAAGCCACATCATCAGCATAATCTAAATCTTTTACTATAGTGTTGCTAAACCATGCAATGCCTGTGTTACATCCATCCACATTTTTTCTCATAATGAAGTCAGTGGAAATGCCACAAAGGAGAAGTGAGAAAATGTGTCCTTGTCTGACACTCGTGTTTATATTAAACCATTCACTCACATCTGCATTTGCTTTAACTGGGCATATTGCCCCTTGATAGAAGACAACGATGATAACTATTTTTGTTGGCTTACCAGAACACTTCAGGATGTGCCAGAGTGGTTTGTGATGGAGGCTGTCAAATGCTTTCTTAAAATCTATGAAGTTTATGAGTGGTTTTTGCCATTCAGTGGTCTCTTCTATGATTATTCTTAGGGTGAAAATCTGTTTGACAGGTTTAAATCTAGCCTGCTGTTCCCTTACCTATGCCTGAAGTGCTTCCTTTATTCTATTTAATATGATACGTCAGAAGACTTACCTATCGCTAAAAGGAACGTAACCCTTTGCCAGGTATTGCAGTGACTTAGGCCACCTCTCTTTGACATTTTGACCGTAATGCTATTTTCCCATTATTCTGGAGGCTTTGGGGATTTTAACAATGGTCTCATCACACCTTTTCAACATTTTCCCAGTGACTTAGTGTTGACTATAGCTTCCCAGGTTTTAACTTTTTTCTTGTGTCTTTCATTTCTGTTTGGTGTGAGAAGTTACAATGTCTAGTTCTCTGGGTTTCATTTCTTTGTCAAAGTCCATAATTTCTTATAGTGTTGGTCTGTTTATCATCTCTTGGAAGTGCTCTGCCCATCACTCTTTTGCAGGTTATTAACCTGATTGTGACATCATCTGCTGCAGCGGAATCTGTTGTGTTAATGTGGCATTCACACAGATGCATTTAGTTCTCCTTTCAACTGGTGTGAATCAGGCATAACTGCACCGAAGTCAGTGGAGTTACACTGGTGTAACGACTGCATTTGTGAGAGGACAGTCAGGCCATGTGTGTCAAATTTTGCAACCCCTAATAAAATCTGGGTGCAAACAAATTACTGTGGAGTGGTTGGGGGGAAGGGTTGGCAGTGGGGATAAGGGAACGCACTTTCATACAGAATTATTCAACTGTTTTACATTTGTTTCAAATGTTTTCATCTAAAATATTCAAAGACACTAATACAGATAGTGGCTGTTGGATGGAATGGCCACTCAGCATAAGCTCAGTTCCTGGGCTTTATACTGCTGCTTTTTGAGCGTACCTCCTCGGACTATTCCCATCGTTTGCATCTGATTATTTTTGTACTTTTGTGTCATTTACGAGTATTTAAACAAATTTTGGAAACTCAAAAATGTAATAACAGTGGAGGAAAGTTGCTGTATGAGCTGGTTGTGTAATAATAAATAATAACCTACACTTTTATACTGCTTCTGCCATCCTGATTTATCTCAATGCAATTTTACTTAATGTATCAAGGAGTTCACTCATCACTGAAATGCAGCCACCTGTAGACTGTAAAATAGTGGCCAGTAACACTATGTAGCAGTTCTTCTGGAGAAGTAGAAGTGAATAATAACTTCCCAGGACACAGTGGATAACTGTTGCAAAAATTGCCTTGGGGTCTTGAATTACCATGTAAAGCTGGGACATAATTTTTGTGTAGATACCAAACGAGGATGCAAAGTCTGGAGTAAATTTTACACTCATTTACACTGATGCTAATCCAGAATAACTCTAAAATTTACTCTGGAATTTACACAAGTGTAAATGAAAATTGAATTTGTCCCCTTCCCTTACAGACCACGCCAGTGTCCTGTTAGTGGATTACTGTCCCTGCATGATCTTGATGGAATTTCAGAATCTGGTCAGGGTTTTTTTTTCAAAAACCCTGATTAGGATCAGCCTACAAATGTGTCTCTGTTTACTGTTGATGCACAGTCCCTGCACGGAATCCAGTATGTAGTGAGACATAGGGCTGTGATCCTGTCATTTAGGCTACACTGAGTGGGAACAGAACTCTTGAGTGAATTGCAGGTGACGCTTACAGGTTTACAGTACTTCTGTCCATAACAGGGTTTGGCTGAGAAATGCATTACAGCTAATGACACGGTATAGTGACAGTTGTCTAAATAATACTTGCAATGAATGATTTCTCTGCCAAAATAAGAGTGAGTCAGAATAACTGAAAGCGGAGCTGAGGCCTTTGTGATACCTTTTGTAATAGCTGGTGAACATAAGTGCCGCTTGAGTTAATATCTTAAGGGCTACATCTAAATAGGCCACATGCTGCCCTGTATACTCGTGGCAAATTCTCTAGGCAGCTAAATCTTTGCAAGCTGTTTTGAACCACTGGCTATGTGGTGTTGCCATAACATTTTTGAACTGTATGTGTAAACCTAAAATGGAAATTCCCTTAGATTCTGCAGAAAGGGGTTTAAAACTTTAATGAATTTTAAAGCTCCACAGTTTGATCCCTCTAGTGTAGAAAATCCATCCATTCATTAAGCTTCACAAATGTACATGGCATAAAGTTGATAAGCTTCTAAGTCTATTGATATGGTAGGAATCTTCCTTCCTACTGTTAAAATATGACTTGAAAAACTAAACTTCCTTCCCCTTCCCACTCCACCTCCCCATGGGTCTATTTCTCAGACTTAGGTAGTGGGTAGAGCTGGAGAATGGGAGTTCCTGGATTCCACTCTGAACTCAAACAGTAACCTGCTGTGTGATCTTGGACCTTTGTATGCCTCAGTTTACCATGTGTGTGATAGAAACAATACCCCTTTGAGCTGTGACACTTAAGTAATGTTTGCAAAGCACTTTTGGGCTCCTATGAATTAGTTCTATGGAAATGCAAAACATTTTATAATGACATTGATGATCTGGATGATGGGATGGATTCCACCCTCAGCAAGTTTGTCAATAATATTTAAGCTGGGGGGAGAGGTAGATATGCTGGAGGGTAGAGATACGGTCCACAATGACCTGGAAAAATTGGAGGATTGGGCCAAAAGAAATCTGCTGAGGTTCAACAAGGACAAGTGCAGAGTCCTGCACTTAGGAAGGAAGAATCCCATGCACTGGTATAGGCTGCTGGGGACTGACTGGCTATGCCAGTCAGTTCTGCAGAAAAGGACCTGGGGATTACAGCGGACGAGAAGCTAGATATGAGTCCGCAGCATGCCCTTGTTGCCAAGAAGGCTAACGGCATATTGAGCTGCATTAATAGGAGCGTTTCCAGCAGATCAAGGGAAGTGATTATTCCCCTCTATTCAGCACTGATGAGGCCACATCTGGAGTACTGCATCTAGTTTTGGGTCCCCCAGCACAGGAAGGATGTGGACAAATTGGAGAGAGTCCAATGGAAGGCAATGAAAATGATTAGGGGGACTTAGGCAGATGACTTACGAGGAGAGGCTGAGGGAACTGGGCTTGTTTAGTCTGCAGAAGAGAAGAGTGAGGGGGGATTTGATAACTGCCTTCAACTACCTGAAGGAGGGTTCCAAAGAGGATGGAGCTAGACTGTTCTCAGTGGTGGCAGATGACAGAACAGGGAGCAATGGTCTCAAGTTGCAGTGGGGCAGGTTTAGGTTGGATATTAGGAAACACTGTTTCACTAGGAGGGTGGTGAAGCACTGGAATGGGTTGCCTAGGGAGGTGGTGGAATCTCTATACTGAGAGGTTTTTAAGGTCAGGCTTGACAAAGCCCTGGCTGGGATGATTTAGTTGGGAACTGGTCCTGCTTTCAGCAGGAGGTTGAACTAGACGACCCCCTGAGTTCTCTTCTAACCATAATCTTCTATGATTCTATGACACTGAATTCGTCATAGGAATGCTGATAATGGATTTCAGTGAGATTGGAAAGAAGACTACATTGGCTTCTGAGACAGGAGAGAGTGTGTGTGTGTAGTTTCTAGCACTGTCATTCTTTGTCTCTCTCTGTATTTTTGAAGCACCTGGCATACTTTAGTTACAACAGAAATCTTAATAAAGTATAATTATTATTGTTACACCCCTGATCTTTGTCAATGCCAGAGAGAGAACGAGAAAACTGTAGTAATTTACTGAGGAACTTCAAAAGCAAAGTAGCCAGATTTTCCCAAGATTAAACAACAGAAAGCTTAAAATTCACAGCCACCCCTTAGCTTTTTCTAGGTTCTGACCAGCAAGGTTCTAACAGCATCCCATGTTGATAGTTCTGGTTAGGAGCTTCAATTTAGAAAAAAAATGAAGACCCCTCCCCACTCCCACACAAATACACTTTTCTTTCTCATTGCTGCTCCATAACAGACCAACAGAGGTTACTTCCCTTTATTCCTTTACAAACCTCAGCAGATCATGATTCTGGGAGGTGTAGAGCGGTACAGTGGCTGCAATCTGCAGCTGTGCCTAATCTCTTTTGTTTTAGGTCTACAGTATTTTAAGAGAGTTCCAGGTCAGTGGAAGAACTTCCTAGCATGGAGGTGTGCCTCTAGGCTTTGGGCAAACGCTCACTTTCCCACCTTCCCCATTGTGTGATTATGTTGCCCCCTTCCATAATTTCAGTCTCATGTCTTCTTCAGTCCATTACAGATGAACTGGACATCTTCTACCAGTGCTGTTTGTTGTGTTCTGCACCTGGGAGGCTAAATGCCACAGTCCATCAAGTGATTCCATGATTGTTTACAAAAGCAGGTTGTAGCCTTACCATTTGTAACAAGAAGAAACACTGTATGCTGTATAAAGTGTTCCTACTTGGCAAAGCATAATGCTACACACTCTGTCTGAGCTGTTTTCATAACAGCAGACCAGATGCATTTATGGTTCTGTAAAAAATCTGCCATTTATGATTGTATATGTGGAGAAAACCAATAAAACACAATCAGTCTCCCAGTGTTTACCGAAAGCTGGCTTGGCAAATCTGCGATGAAAGTACTCCTACTGCATCAGGTCTTCCCCATCTCCTTTAGAAGGGCTGGAATTAATCTCACAGGCCTAACAGCTGAGCGTTCATTATGTTGGTGACACACCAAAAAAAAAAAGAGAGAGAGAGAAGAGTGTCATTTTAAGATGACAAATGATTAGAGAGTTATGGGTAGATTGTCAGAAGCAATTAGATGAAAGATCGATTGTGCCACACACACAAAAGATATCACAAGCCTTGGGAAATGGAGTGTGATGCACTGAGTGGGTGAATACTCTTTATTTATGAACCTGAATGAGGGAACTGGGGAAATCCCTCTCTTGCTGTCTTGCACTTCGTCATTTTTAATTGCTAACATGTCTCTGGAATTATACGTTCTTATTGCCAGTAACCAACTCGGAATTTTGCAACGTGCTATTTTAAAGAACATTCTCCCCTCCCCGCCCCCCAGCTTTTGAAGAATACCTTGAAATGGAGCAGGAAATACTCTTCCCTTATTAGTGCTACATATTTCATCAGTGTCTTTTTGGCACCATCTACATTCCTCCAAATGCTCTGGAATATTTTTAAGAATGAGCTGCGTATGCTGAACCACGTCCGTAAGCTGGCAAAAGGTGTTCCCCGAAGGGCGTTGTGGTCTCGGTTCTGATCTCACCATGGAGTCATTCAGGAGTTGCTCCACTTTAATCAGTTATTGTACACTGGTGCGAAGCCAGTGTGAGTTTAGAAGCAGACTCTGTGAATCCAGTGCATGGGGGTTGAACTGTGCCTCTCGGTCCTACAAGTGTATTGAGGCAGCGCAGTGCAAAGCCAGCTGGTGGAGTGAGCATTAAGGGAATACTGGGGGGTAAATTGTGATTAAAGGCACAGCTCTGCGCAAAGAGTGGACATAACTGCTGCCCCCTGGGGGTAGCCCTGCTAGGATTGTGACTCAGGCCTCGTCTGCTCTGTGAGCTACAGGTGCACAGACATACTCATGTTAGCTTGACGAGAGCCAGTGCGAGTATAAATTGCAGTGTAGCCACAGGAGCATGGGTGGCGGTGGCACGGCTTAGCTGTGCCAAGTGTGTGTCCACGGGGTTCAGCAGGGTTGTACTCAGCATGGCTAAGCTGTGGCACTGCTATCCCTGCCCGTGCTGCTGCAGCTATGTTACTGTTTGTACCCGCGGTAGCTCTTCTCCGGCTAGTGCACATGAACTGGAAATCACACCCCTGGCTCCTAGCATAGCTGCAGCCTCAGGAGCACCTTTCTTGCTCCAAAAGGGATAGCAATTTACTGCTGGCCTAGACCCCAACCCCACCTCTACCACCTTGGCCAGCTCTGCCCACTTCCCCCACGCCTGCTCCAGGGAGTGAGTTAAATAGGCCAGTAGTTGCATTTACTCTTTCGCTCCTGGACTCAAAGTCTAGGTAACCCCTATAAAGGATTCAAGCAGGTTCTTACCCACTCTTGGAGTCCAAATCAGGGTCTGGACCCGGGGCTGTTAATTTGGGGTCTTTCACCAGCGTTACAATTCACTTGCCTGCAGCTTGCTGCTTCTGAACTAGTGCCTGCACGTAGCATCAGTTCCTGAAAGCACTTTGCCCGTGTTCAGGCTCAGTCACACCTTTCTTAGCACACTCGGCTCCCCAGCTTTCACACCCCTGTCAGCTGTGCTCAGGGGAGCTGACTGCAGAGCAGGATGAAATGAGACACCTCTTTCCTGTGCAGGCAGGCAAAGGACCAGAGCTGCGGTGTGAGAAAAGGAGAGTGCTGTAAAAGTAACTGCTGCAGCACTACGACTGGAGAGGTCAAATGGGCCCCATTGCTTACAGCGAGAATACATGTCTGAGGGGGAAAGCCAAGGAAAATATCTCACCGTTGATGGTGCCGATTTCTGACTCTTCTTTTATAAGCTGAACGTGTGTCCAGACAAGCGAAAATCACACTGCAGCCCCTTGAGTCAGAATAGCATTAATAGTCTCTTTCCCTTCTGCCTGGTTCCATAAGCCATGTGGCACCTGCAGGAGTGGCTCATATCTTATTTCTTTTTCATATGGTCAGATTTTCAATGCAAAGGTTTTCCATACAATTAGGACTGAAAACTCTACAGCTGTGGCAATGACATTGAACTGGAACACAAATATTTAAGGCAAATATTCCGGCCTTTGAGAGCAAGAAGGGAAGGAAAACAAACAGATTAAAGCAATGCAAAGGCTAGATGAAGGAATCCCTGAGCAGAGAGACCAGACTCATTTCACACCGAGGATAAAATGTTCTAAGTGGAGTGACTCAGTAGCATCTAATTCCAGTGAACTGCAGCCATCATGTTTGAACTCTCAGGTTCTGGCAGTCCTGGGGATTTTGTATGCAGGCTTTTCTGTTTTGTGTAGCTAGATTCACTGTCTTTCAGCATAGAGAGAATAGGCTTTCCTAAAGCAATTTTAAATAAACAGCATGTGTTTAATTCTTGTTTTATTATTTGTAAGGTGGGAGTGCCTGGGAGTCCCAGTCATAGAACAGGACCCCATTGTGCAAGGTGCTGTACAAATCCACAACAAAAAGTCTCTGCCCAAACAGTTTGCAATCTAAGCATAAGAGGAGACAACAGGTGAATACAGAGAGACCAATAGGGGAGAACCAGGAGCAATTAGATCATATTAGACAGCATCATGAGCAGTGGCCTTGACATACCAGCTGCCTAACCACTGTCACTTTTTTTGTAGGCACGGCAGTTTTCTAAGGAAGCATGACAAGCCATGGGCAACCCAAAAAAACTGCAGCACCAAATGTGGCCATGTAACCACAGCTTCACCGAACCTCCTGTGCCTATGTCATCAAAAATCTCATAGCTGTCAGGCTCCTTGTGAAATTCCTGGTTTATCCTTCCAGGAGAAGAGCATTTGGCCTCACCTATGTGAGAAAATGGCACTGATATAAGTAAATTGGTTTAGAAACTGATGTTGTTAAATCAGTGTCCTTGTATGAACGCTTTCATTTACATTTAAGAGTGCCATTTAGAGACTTTGCTTAAGTCCGTTCCTTACAGACTTGAGCTAGGCCTGGTCTGCAATAAAAAGTTAGGTTACCCAGCTATATAACTCAGAGGAGTGAAAAATTCACACTGCTGAGAGATGTAGTTAAGCTGATCTAACCTCCAGTGTAGACAGCTCTAGGTCGATGGAAGAATTCTTCCATCAACCTAGCTGCCACCTCTTGGGGAAGTGGATTAACTACACCTACGGGAAAACCCCTGTCCGGGATGGTCTAGATAATACTTAGTCCTGCCATGAGTGTAGGGGACTGGACTAGATGTTCTCTCGAGGTTCCTTCCAGTCCTACGGTTCTATGATTCCATTGGCATAGATCGTGTCTACACTAAAGTGCGACAGTGGCATAGTAGCATTTCCAGTGTAGACAAGCCCCTACTCATAATAGAAAGTTAAAGCAAAAACAAACAAACAAACCAGCCCACCCTCTGCTACCTCCTTTGTTTTGCTCTTTCCTGTAACCTGAAGAATCTGCCTTCCCCCCACACCCCAAGCTGAATCACTGACTTAAATTTTGTATGGTGAGTTAGGTGGGTGGGGGAATCTTAAGCAAGTTTCTATCTTCTCCTTTATTTTAAAACCTTCAGTAAACATTGCATTCAAGATTCCACCCACCTCGCTGTGGAAATTAACTCAGATTTCAGATTTCTGTATATTCTGCGAGACAATATACTTCTGTCATCATTCATAACATGATTGTAGGAAACAACGTAAAAGCAGAATAAATCATGAGACGGGGAAAGGGAATGGGGTGTGAAAATATTTTTTTTTTTATTTACTTTGTCGTCGTCCCTGGGTATTAACATTTTATGCCACTCAAATTCACTTCCAAATCTGAGAGACAGGGAAGTCGCGTGGAGGGTTTTATGAAGAGACGCTGCAGTGAAGCTTTGTTTATTATTAATATTAATAATTCAGAGGAGTTTGCAGTGACTTTGGGGAAGTCTGGATGCGTGTGTGTGTGTACTTAGTTGGGTGCAGTACTTAGTTTTCTGCTGGGAGCCTGCAAACCACTTGGTGCGAGGCTCAAGGTTTGCATCGCTGACTGCTGAAAAATACTGTGCGGCTGGGCTCCATTTGGAACATGGTTCAGATGAGCAAACTTGTTCCATGGGCGCTGGAGAAAATTAGCTACAGGTGACTAGATTTAAACTGGAGATTTTTAATGAGCCCCAAAGAGAACTTGTACTTGTTGCTAAAGAGACATATGATCTTGTCTGCCGCAGAAATGGTTTGAAACTGACTCAGACATGCTTAAGTAGCTCCTGAAGGCTGTGAGGACCCCTGTGTTCCTTTCAGCAGCACCTTCCGTTGTGCTGGGTCATTTCAGTGCCCGAGTTTGTGCTTGGGGCTGGTCAGGACACAAGTTCAGAGGCTTAGTCCAAGCAGTTAAATTGCTTAAAGGTGAGATGCAAGGGGAGAAGAGGGGAGGCATTTGCCCATGCTTCTTTCTTCTTCATGAATTAAAGAGGGGCTGAAAAGTTGGGATGTGGTGGGGCGGGGGGCATCGGTTATTTTACATCCAAAACTCAGCTCTTGCCTATTGTAGCTCGTACTGGTGACTGGAAAAGTGGTGAGACAATGACATAACCTGTCGGGAGAGTGAAAGCTGCAGTAATTTGGCAGAGGACGGAATTTTGGCCAGACTGTTCTATTTTCTGTGTGTGAGAGCTTTTGTTTAATGGTTATTTTACTTCAACGAGTGACTAACTTTGGAGAAGGGAAACCTCCATTAAGGAGCTTATGACCTCTTCCCTTTCAGTTGTGATGCGAGAACTCATGCTCTGAATCATCCCATCAGCCATCCAGCATGTTGGTATTTCTGGGGTGCAGAGAATGCAGCATCCCCCAGCCCACTCTTGGGGGAGGCGAAGGAGCAGGAGGAGAGGGGGAAGAGAGAACTAATTTGAAACAATTTTCAGGCCCTCTTTATATATCAGACACAGAGAGAGGCTGCAGTCCCACTTTAGTAAAAATCCCTGGTGACATCAAAGCTCCTGATCCAGCACATAGGTCATCCAGGACATGCCTCATGTCATCCTGGTGCTGTTGATGGAGTTCTTCACGGGTCTGCGTGTCTGTGCTGGGAGGCTCGGGGCCTTAGCCCACTGTGTGTGGCTGGGAATGTCCTGGGACAGGCTTATTATTGCTATAGAGCCTTCAAGCCTGCAAGATGCTTCACAGGAAATGCACAGAAGACTGACTCCTGCTTCGAAGAGCTGAAAACCTAGGGCTTTGATCCAACAATTTGCTCAGGGAGGTGGGGAGGATCCCTGCGTTTGTGTGGAGACCCATTGAAGTCAATGGGGCACTGGCTGGGCTCAGATGAACAAAGTTGCAGGACCAAGGTGGCAGAATCTGCCTCATCATGCCAGCTGAGTACTACCTCACTCGTCTTACTCACAGTACCGTGCGGTCTAAGTAAGAGGGGCCAAATACCTGCTGGACAAGTGAGGAATAAAACATCCACCAGAGAGGGAAGAGGGGAGGAAAGGATGTGAGTTTTATGGGAATATGTGTTTGCTCAATTTTAATATACATCCAGCTAGGTGGTGCCCACATGAAATTATCGTGTCTATAGGCAGTTGGTGCAGAGATCAGGGTCTTCCTAGGGATAGTGTGAAATTCCCCTGGAAGACTTCCACAGCCATGGTACCAAAAGTAACACAGAGAAGGATCAGCATAGGATTTTCCTTATAGCATAAAGGTTCACTTTTCCCCTCCCCAAGTTAAAATAATATAAAATGATCAAGAAAAGGAGGCGACTCATATGTTTTAATCCAGACTTTCCAAACTGATGGTCAGATCCTTAGCTGGTGTAAATCGGCAGTAGTTCTACTGAAGGTAAATGGAGCAATGCTGAGGATCTGGCCCTGGAAGTCTGGATAAATCAATTATTTCATCTCTCTCCTATCCTCTGCCCCTCCTTGTTGTAAACTTCTACTGAAATTCAAGTAGTATGCAAAGGTATCTAGGTTTAATTGGTACTGTCTGTATACTGAGCTCACACTGAACTAGTCACTTACCCCTCTGGCAACCTTATCAAGAATCGAGTTCTGTTATTAAGGCTCTGCTTTTGCAGACTTTGATAAACTTATCTCAGATTGTTACAGTGAAATGAGAAAAGGATACACATGCACCTCTATTTACTCACGCTGCCACAATGGAAATGCAATTTTGTAAAGTCTTATTTCATTTGTTTTATGACAGTTTGATTTAGCTGAATTGCAGTGCTGTCCAGGTGCCGGAACATTCATGTGGGTTAATATAGGTTTGGCAACATTTCCACATTTGCAATTCAGCAGGACTGATGGCTTTTGCTGTGAATGGAAAAGAAATGGGTGTTGTTGTATTATTTTCCCACAGGGACCAGTCCCCAGCCTCCATAGCATTTAACTTCAATAAGGCGGTAGGTTTATTTCACCTCTGCAGTACCCCAGCTTCAGGATGATGTAACTCCACTGTTTTCATTGAGGATGTTAGAGCAGAGCCAGGCAGCAGTGAATTAGCATTTGTGTCTGGATAAGAACCAAAAGTCTGGAATCTTTACAATGGGCAATTAGGCCCTGATCCTGCAAAGACTTATGCCTTTCCTTAGCTTTACTCACCTGAGTAATCCAACTGACGTCAATAGTGATTGCAAGATCAGAGACCTTACTTACATTTTTGTTGTCTTTAAAATGCCCCTATCCATCATCCTTGACAAATGCAGATTAGTTAACAAAATGTGTGCAAAAACCTGTCCCTTTTCCACGCAAACTGGGCTCTCCTTTTTCAACCTCTCCCACCTATTCCGCCCAACCCACCACAGACACATCTGCCACCAGTAAAGCCTGAGTGAACACAGAAGCTTTGCAACATGCCCCGGACATCAAGACCTTTTGGCTGTGGTAGGTTACAAGGTGAAAGAAATTCCATAGCTGCAAAAACTTCACCACTTCCCCCCTACACCCCTACCTTATGGGAGCCTTCTCCCAGTGTTTATAGCATTTCAAGCATTTCTTTGTAAGGAGCCAACGAGAAATACTATGAGAACACCCATTCTTATAAAATATAAGCTTTTCTTGTATCTAAGGGATTTTAAGGTGATTTGCATGTTAATTTAGCCTCTCCACACCCTTGTGAGGGTAGATTGGTGTAATTATCTTGTTATATAGCAGGACTATATGAGGCAAGGCAGGTCAAATAACTTGCCCAAGGTCTCATAGCCGGCTGAGGGTAGAGCTGGGAGCACAGCCCAAGTTTCCAGATCTCCAGTGCAGTGTGTCACCGTAAGACACAGCCTTCCTTGTGATTATGGTCTTGGCAAGCAGCCTTTCCATCAACCATTTGTCACATTCACCTTTGGTCCTAGCGGGAACTAGGAAGTGCAAAGATAAAACAACTTTGACCAAATGATTCTACAACTCACAAGTTTGGTGAGTGTTTTGTCGTCTATATCAGAATCCCTGGGTTATTTTTCAAGCCAAAGAGGAATGTAGATTGAACAATTGGACTCACTTGCTTTTTTTTTCTTTTTTAAAGATGCAAAATGACCAGGAATGACATCTGTCCTATCTCCCACTCTCATGCTATCGGACAGGGCACATTGCCATGGTACACAGCGTATTGGCACAACTTAATTGGCTCTATTATCGCCTTCAGCTACTGTTATGACTGGAGCTGACATAGGCCCCTTCATCTCTCAGCGGTAGTCAATATCACAATTATGGGCTAGGGTTAAAGTCAATTATATCCATTAAATCCTTCAAATACAGCTCATATTGCCACGCTGTCTTTTGGAGAGCGCTGTCCTTCCAGCCCTCCGTTTATCATTATTTTCTTTAACATCAAAATTACACACCACAGCTACTTTCCACTAAAGTAGATTCCTCCCCCTCTTCCCTGATTGGCAGTGGCTGCTTTTCGTTCACGCGTTCCGTTATTAACTGCATCAGTGGAGACACTGATAGCTGACAACTTTACCTCCATGCAGATGCTTGGGACCTCACTAAGGTTCCCTTTTGCATCAACAAATCTAGAAAACAGGCTCAGCGTGTTACAGCAACACCTATGGAATAAATATAGCCGCATTGATAGGTTCCCAGTTTAGCCAGGGAACAGAGAAAAACACCTAACAGGATTTTGATATTTAAAGCACAGTAGAATCCCGAGGTGAGTGGATGAGCTTCTTTCAGTGCAGCACATGTGCTTGTGATTCTAACTCAGGCCTCGGGTTATGCTTATTTGAAAGGCTGTGGTACAGAATCTCTTTTGATAGCTCATCTCCATGAGGTGATACCTTCCCCCTGTTGAGCCTTAGGAATATAAGAGTAGCCCCCCTCACCTGCTGCTGTTGAATACATTCCTAACCAATTACCAGAGTGCTACTTTGCAGAGGAAGCCCTTTCATTAAATCTAAAAGACCCTGTCAGGCTGCACATGAGTGGTTGTTCTCCCATGTAAATCATTTTTGCATAGGTGTTCCATTAAAATCAGAGCTCACATGCACTCTTTGCTGGAGTAGCGTTGGCTGGAGCAGGGTTCTGCTGGAGATCCCTTTCCAAGGGGGAAACCACTTGATTTGTAGTGCCTGACATGAGGGGATGAAGTAATAGAAACTCACTGCTGGAGTATTTCATAGCTTCCTTGATTGTCAGGTGAGAAATGACCATTAGCTCATCTTTTGGAAAAACAGTCCTCTTTCAGTGTTGCCTCTGGGTCTAGCTTTGCTCATGTGTAGGAGCGGTTCCTCCTGCCAAGTGGTCCCACTGAGGTTAACAGGCGTACTCATACAGGTAAGTGTTAGTGTGAATAACGGTAGTGGAACTGGACTCCTTGTGATTGTCTAACTTCTTAACCTCCAAAGTGCTTAGTACATGATTAAGGCTTAGAACTCACGCAGTGAGATAAAGAGGCATTTATAGAGGGCCAGACTTATGACAGAGAGAATAAGGAATACTTTGCACTTTTATAGCGTGTATTCTATTATACATCTCATTTTTACACACACTAATAAATTGTACCATACAGCTCTTCAGTAAATTAGGCTAGGGCTAAGGATTCTGACTTTCAGAAACTGCTGAGCATCCGCACTCTGAAAATCAGGCTGCTTTAAGGTGTCCCAAGTTGGGCACCCAAAATCACCAGTCACATTTGAAAATCTTGGCCATTGTAAATAAGGCTATCTTTGGAATGCATCTGTTTGTTCTCTTCTGTGGTGTTCCTGTGTGCTGTTAAGAGGGCAAAGACATGAAGTTTAGCTAGAGGCGGTCAGAGGGAAAAAGCAAGGAGGAATAATTTAGAAGGAGAAATGCTTAGAAAAATCATAGAATCATAGAATCAAAAGGTTGGAAGGGACCTCATGAGGTCATCTAGTCCAACCCCCTGCTAAAGGCAGGACCATTTTCCCTAAATAATCCCAGCCAGGGTGCGGTCTAGCCG